>NC_061118.1:90658153-90838388 GCF_002878395.1 Capsicum annuum | reverse complement strand
ATATAAATGTAACCAACATAATTCCTAGTAAAAATGGTGAAATTTCATCAAAATAGGGAGTAAAAATTTAATTTATTTGTATGTGTATATGTATATTTTTTGTGTGTTTGAGCGAGAGAAAAAGAAAAAAAAATTTATGTGTGTTTGTTTATTTTTTAGAGAGGGGAGAAAGAAGAACATAATATGTATGTGATTAAAAAATGTGCATATGCATTTGTGTATTTTGTGTATTTTTGGGAGAGAAAATGAAAAATGAGAAAAAAAAATTTCTCATATATTTGAGAGAGAGAGAAAATATTTGTGGATGTATGAAAATGTGTGTGCAGAGAGAAAAGAAGAATAAAATTGTCTTTCACCCTTGCCTATTTATAATAAAATTGGGCACTCCCTATCATCTAATGAATAAAGGGGTGTCCCCTCTTTTTATAATAGCACATCTTTTAGTTCTTAGGATATTGACCAAAGGATGTTTATCCTTTTGACCAATGGTTAGAATTATTGTCCAAATAGTAGTGTCATTGAATTGTCATTGTCAGATGTGACAAGACATTATGTGTAGTCATTGTCGGATGTGACAAGACATCATTATATAGTCATTGTCGGATGTGACAAGACATGTGTAATCATTATCGAATGTGACAAGACATTATTGTGTGGTTGTTGTCGAATGCAACAAGACATCAAATTATTATACTGTATAAAATTAATTGATCCGACTTAGTGTTTGCAGACTGTAAAAAAATGCAGAAATTGATTTGTAATTAAAAAAATTAAAATATTTAAAACTATAATTAATTTTTAAAAATGATAAGAAAAAATGTGATGTCATGTCATGTACGTGTATAGATGATTGTGAAAAAAATATTAAAGACGATAATGAATTGATAAAAATTTCAATGTACAGAGAATTATTAATAAATTATAAATAGTAAAAATATGAAAGTAAATTGAAAAAAATCCTAAATTAAGGATGAATATTAATAATTTTTTAAAAATTGTAAAAAATATGTGAAAATTGTGTTTTGTACCATTAAATGATCAGAAGGCCTGAAGGCGTTAATTTTAAGAACGGAGAGCAAAAATTGAGTGTCAACATCACCCATATGGGGATAGTAGTAGGTAGGTAGCTTCTATTGTAATCAAATTCTTAGGTCCAATTTTGAAGGATCAAAGGTTTGTTATTGATAGTGTACAAACTCAAAAATAGAACTTCATCGTTATCCTGTGGATTTTGGAACTTTACTATGTAAAAACCTCAATAATGCTAATATAATTCAGGATTTGCAACATAATTCCAATACCGAGCAATGTAGTTCTTCATGTATGAGAAAGCATGGGCCTCTCCAAATGTATACACCACAAGTGCATTCTTCCATTTCTTTGTATGTTTCTCGATTTCATGGTTTCCAGCATCACCATAGGTTTGTAATCAATTATTTTAGAAGGTTTGAAAGTGAGGCCATACCAGTCGAGGTTGTGTGATTCATTTCAAAGAGGTTGGACCAAACGTTCCTGATACCAAAACTCCCCAAGAACACAACAACACAAATACCAAAATCAATCCATTAGTTCAAGAACTATAGACCCTTTTGATGACCTATCTCGGATTCGCAAGAAGAACAAGAAAGGAAGTTATATCAAGAGTAAAACACACTAAAAAAGCAGCAACAATACGTGATGAACAAGATGAACATAAGAACACAACTTTCGGATTCAACAAGACACAAAAACAGTCCACTACAAACATACAAAGTGCAATAAGATAAAGATGGATAGATAGACAAATGAAGATGTAATATTAACAACCCAAAAGCTTATTCCACTTTTGGACCTTTAATATCACACACAACCTAAACCTATATCTTACGTGACCTTAAGGGAACCGGAATACCCAAGCAATCTCTGTTTCTAAGCGATTCATCAACACAAGAATTCCACCTTGCTAAGAGGCTCTCAAAAGAGGCTACAACTATCATAAAAAATCTTCCCCAAAATGACCTAATAAGGTTATATTTATAGCTAGGGCAATTTATTACAAATGACCAAAAAACCCTTATAAAGGGGTGGATGAACAGTGATGGATGAACAGTTACAACTTTGGAGTGTGGGACTTGTTCTTTACACTTCAAAGCTTGTTCCTTGGATGGGCAGCCCCACAAGCTTGAATCTTCACTCATGTCTTCATGTCCTCGAGTGCTAAGATGCCTATTTGACCCGTATCATCCTCTCCTCCTTAGAAAGGATTCGTTCTCAAATCTGAACCTTGCAAAATGATAGGAAGGACAAACAACACAAATTCCTCAAGGTATGAGGGTTAGGGTTAGTCTAATGAATCATAGAATTATGCCAAGGTGACTCAAACTTCACGTATACCCAAACATCCCTCGGGTTCTCAAAAATGATACACCAATCATGGGAAATTCGAATTACATACAAGACATGCTTAGAATCAACATAATTATGCTCACACAATGCACACATATCATTCCTGAATATGGTTTGAAATGAATCAATATCACACCTCAAGTGATCAATGGGATCAAAGGGGTAGGGTATCCATGGACATGGGTAGAGGACATGCTTTCTTTCCCCGAGACTACCACCAATACAATCACATATACCTTCTATGCTAGGATGATCTACAACAAAAACAACTAGAGGATCATCTTTAGTCAATTGGCCAACTTGTTCAACATCACCATTTTCACACATAAGTTGGTTGTCATGACTTTCATAAGACAATGTACTATCACTTGCCACAATGGATTCAACACTAGGTCGATCAACTACTATATTCACAATTTCAATTTGTACATTATCATCACAAAATAAAGGCATATTCGGCTCACTTAAAGACAAACTATCATTCACACTTACTTGGCTATTATCCTTATTCACTAGAGTGCAAAAGTTAGTTTGATTACCTTGTAGCTCATGTGGAGCATGGCTACTCACGAAAATTTAATTATGAAGGCTTTGATGCTCCATCAAGTTATTCAACTTCTTGCAAAGAGAGCCTTTCGTCCCTTCCAATCTCCCTTCCATTCTGTCCATTATTTGACTATCGATGGATCAAGCCTTGCCATGATGGATTTAACCCAACTAGGCATTTCAGATTCATTCGCCATTGTACCTATCAAGAGCTACTAGACAAACAACACAAAAACATCAAACACATTAAAGGTTAGAAAAAATCAGTTCGCACGACATATCAAAACAATCCACACACTCTCAAGCTCACACTTTTGAAGTTTTCACTCTATTGGCCTCACAAGTGTTGATAACTCGCTTGTACTCTAATGAGGTCACTTGGTTCCAATTGTGGATAGAGGATGGATTAGATTCTGATTTTAAACGACTCAAAAAGTAATGTACGAACTTGAACCAAAAAGAATACTACAACTCAAAAATGAGAAAAGCACACAACAAAAGCTAAAGACGAATGAACAAACATAAAGACTAACTAACAATCTAGTAGACGAGTACTAGTTTACCAATTAGTATTGGAACCAACGAAATTGAAACTAAGGAACAACAAAAGGAAACTACAAAATATAAAATTTGAGCTTAAGTATGCTGCGTGAACAGTAAAACGTGATGAACGTAGCAACCACGTATTGATCTCAGTCCCACACTACTTTTGTTATCCAATTTCAAGTCTTGGTCAATTTTTTTTTTCAATTTGGACTTTGGTGGGCTTGGTTTTAGGAGAGAAATATAAGTCTTGTAATCCTTTTTTCAAATTCAAAAGTGGAAGACTTGACTTTCTTGTACCATTTCCCTAAAACATGGTCCTTAAATCATGGAAGGTTGTTGGAAAAGTGGTTGTTAAAGTCCTTTGAGTGGTTGAAATTGATTGTAAAAGTCTTGAGAGATCTTAAATTTTGGAAATTTGTCTTTCAAGAATAACAAAATACACTCTCTCTTTCTTTAACTTCCAAGATCAAACATTCACTTTTTCTTCAACAATAGATGAAGATGTGAAGAACACAATTTTTGAATCTTGAAGTTCTAAGGTTCAAGTTGGACCCCAAACATCAACAACACCTTTCCAAGCTTAAAAATACAACACAATAACCACCATACACCTTCAAACCTTGAGCCAACAACACATCACACGTTCAAGTCTCAAACCCGCAACAACAATAGATCACAATTTGGTTCACAACAACAACATCAATATTTCAAGCTCAGATCTAGATCTAGACTCAAGAGTGTTAGTGATGAAGAAACTAACACTAAAAACAACAAAACAAACAAAATGACTTCTAGATCTAGACAAGAAAATAAAATTTTCGGCCAAGACAACGACAAATTCCAGATTCGGCCAAGAACTAGAACAAGATTTCAATTTTCTGGAATTTTTCAGTTTTCAGTATTTTTTATATTTTTTTTTTTAATTTTCATCCAAGTGAACCCAAGATTGGTAGTGTAGGAACACAACCAGCATTGCTTTGATACCAAATTATACCAAAACTCCCCAAGAACACAACAACACAAACACCAAAATCAGTCCACTAGTTCAAGAACTATGGACCCTTTTGATGACCTATCTCAAATTCGCAAGAAGAACAAGAAAAGAAGTGATATCAATAGTAAAACACACTAAAAAAATTGAAACAACACGTGATGAACAAGATGAACACAAGAACACAATTTTTGGATTCAACAAGACACAAAAACAGTCCACTACAAACATACAAATTGCAATAAGATAAAGATAGATATATAGACAAATGAAGATGTAATATTAACAACCCAAAAGCTTATTCCACTTTTGGACCTTTAATATCACACACAACCTAAACCTATCTCTTACATGATCTCAAGGGAACCGAAATCCCCAAGCAATCTCCGTTTCTAAGCGATTCATCAACACAAGGATTCCACCTTGCCCAAGGATTTCACCTTGCTAAGAGGCTATCAAAAGAGGTTAAAAATATCATCAAAAAATCTTTCCAAAAATGACCTAATAAGGTTATATTTATATCTATGGAAACTTATTACAAATGAATAAAAACCCTTGGAAAGGGGCCGATGAACAGTGACGGATGAACAGTAACAGCTTTGGAGTGTGAGACTTGTTCTCTACACTTCAAAGCTTGTTCCTTGGATGGGCAGCCCACAAGATTGGGTCTTCGCTCACGTCTTTATGTCCTCAAGTGCTAAGATGCCTCTTTGACCCGTATCAATTCCCCTCCTCCTTACCAGTATTGTCCCCCATTTTAAGTTGTCGAGCTACCCTATGGGGCCCTTGTTATGTATTATCAATAGTCAATGCAATGCCCATCTTCTTGAGACCTGCACTGGGTTTGGTTGTGCCAAGACCTCTCTTACCTGGATAGTAGCAGGGGCAGATGTACATGTCTTCCAAGGTGTTCATCCGAACTTCTTCGTCAAAAAATTACACTAAATATACACAATCAATTTTTTTTATGTATATATATAAGGTTGAACCCCCTTGACACAACCAAAAGATTTGGTTCAATGGCAAAGGGGGTTCACAATTTTGCGTGTGAGGCCTCACTTCGCGGGTTCAAATCCGGTTAAAGGTAACTTTTTTTATTTTTTACTTCACGGATAAATCTGGAACAAAAATAAATTTAGAAGTCACGGGTTCGAGTCCCCTTAAGACAACTTTTTTTATTTTTTACTTCAAGGACCAATTTAAAACAAAATTAAGTTTAAAAGTTTTTATTTTTTCCAAATAACCTAAAGACGTCATTTTTCTATTGAAAAAAGAGGTAGTATACATTTTTAATTAAACTCCCAATTCAAAATCTCTAAAGTCTCTCCCAATCTTTCTCTGTCTTTAACCCAATAAATTAAACCCCAATTCCGACTACTGATTGATTACCGCAGTCACCTAGTCGGACATCGCAGCATCACCTTTCGAGTTTTAACCTCTATTTCTTGATGTCGGCTGGTCTTCCCCAATCCCCAATTTCACTCAATGTCTCTGTTATGGCTTCTTTGATAATTTTTAATTTTTAATTTTTCTTGATTTTAATTTTCTAGAATCCTATTTCTATATATTTGCTACTTGATTTTTGATTTTTATCTGTAAAATAGCTTTTTTTTTTCGACTGATGTAAAAGATGGTTGATTGCTACTTGATTTTTGATTATTATCTATGTAAAAGCTTTTTTTTTGTTCATTTAATTAGGTATAAAGATGGTTGTTTTTTTTTATGTTGATTTATAAGTTCTAACTAAGTTCTTGGTACTTCTTGCTTTACGACAGTCTCAACGTTCAGTGAAGAAATTTTTTACTGTAAGACCAAAATCAAATTTAGTCTCTCATAATGATATTCAATCTAACCAAGAAGTAAATGGCAACCATTCAAAAGTAGCATTATCTTCTGAAGAAAATGCTCAAGAATTTGATTTGAGTTCCTTAAAGTTTAATCCAGGTGAAAGAATTCTAATATAAAGTATCCTCCAAAGCATCGTGATCTTATTACAAGAGTGTATCTCCTGAATAGTCCTTGTCAACCTCATCTCCACCTTTATGAGTATCCTCAAACGGATATTTCTGGATCAATGCGTCGTTTTAACCATGAATGGCTTGATAATATGTATCATGATTGGTTAGAGTATAGCGTTAGTAAGGATGCAGTCTATTATTTGTATTGTTATCTTTTTAAAGATAATAACATCCATTAAGGTGGAGGCGAGGTATTGTCAACTACGGGATTTAGAGTTGGCATAAAAAGAAAAGTCTTGAGAAGCATATTGGTCTACTGAATAGCGTACACAATCAGTCAAAGAAGAAATGTCAAGATTTATTACGACAAAAATAATCTATTCAATATGCATTTGATAGGCAATTAAATCAACTTAAGCATGGATATTGGATTCGCGTAAATACTTTGGTTGATGTAGCTAGACTTCTAATAACTCAAGGCTTTGCGTTTCGAGGTCATGATGAATCTAAATCATCACTTAGTAGGGGAAACTTTCTTCAAATACTCTCATGGTATGCAAAAAAGTGTGATAACATTCGTGCTTATGTGCTATAAGATGCTCTTTAAAATAATCAAATGACTTCTCCAACAATTCAGAAAGATATTGTGAGTGCATGTAAAATAGAAATCGTTAAAGCTATTCTTAAGAAATTAAATGGTGACTACTTTTCCTTACTAGTTGATGAATCTTTTGATGTGTCACGCAAAGAGCAAATGGCTATTGTATTGCGATATATTGATAGGATGGGATTTGTGATGGAGCGACTTATTGATATTGTTCATGTTCAAGATACTAGTGCTTTATCTCTAAAAAGGGCAATTGTTAATTTACTTGCTCAACATTCCTTGAGTCTATCATCTGTGCGTGGAAAATGTTACTATGGGGCAAGTAATATGCAAGGTGAGATCAATGGTCTTAAAATATTGATTAAGCAAGAAAGTAGATTGGCTCATTCTATCCATTGTTTTGCTCATCAACTTCAACTAACTTTTGTTGGAGTCTCTAAAAAGTGTATTGAAGTGGGAAAACTTGTAGTATTGGTCCCAAATATTTTGAATGTGTTGGGATCTTCTTTTAAGTGTATGGATGAACTTCGAGATTCTCAAAAAGACAAAATTCAAGAGACATTAGATATGGGTGAAATTACTATCGGTAGGGGCTTGAATTAACAACTTGGTCTTTCAAGAGCTTGTGATACTCGTTGGGGGTCTCATTATAAGTCTTTGACAATTTTATTCTTATGTTTGGCTCTATTCTTGATGTTCTTGAATGACTTATTCTTGATGCATTTAATATGGATGAAAAAGCCAACGCAATAGGACATCTCGAAAATTGTCGAACATTTGAGGTTGCGTTCATGTTAAATTTAATGAGAGATGTTTTGGCTATCACAAATGAGCTTAACAAATGCTTACAAAAAAAAGAGCAAGATGTTACAAATGCCATGGTAATTGTTGAAGTAGCAAAGAGAAAGTTGCAAGTTTTAAGAGATGATGAATGTAATTCTCTTATTGATAAGGTATCTTTATTTTGTAACAAGCATGATATTTTGATACCTAACTTTGAGGATCCATATGTTAGCTCTTTAAGTTCCCGCTGACGACTTGCCGACTATACAATCTTACAGCCTTACCACGTTGAAGTGTTTGCAATATTATTGATTGGCAACTTCAAGAACTCAATGATCGTTTTGGCGAGGTGGCCACTGATTTACTCCATGGAATTGCTTCTTTGAATCTAGTTAACTTATTTTCAAGTTTTGACATCAAAAAAATAATGAGAATGGCCAAATTATATCCAGATGATTTTGATGAATTTAATATGGGTATTCTTGAGAATCAACTTTCAAGTTACATTATTGATGTTCGTGATGTTGATGAAGGTTCTCCAATTTGAATGGGCTTTGTGATCTTTCTAAGAGATTAGTTTAGACCAAGAAACATTCAAATTATCCTCTGGTATTCCACTTAGTAAAACTTGTTTTACTTCTACCAGTTGCCACAACATCCGTTGAAAGAGCTTTTTCGGCAATGAAGTATATGAAGAATGACTTGCGGAGTCAAATGAGTGATAGTTTTTTTAGTGGTGATGTACACCATACTATTGAGCGAATGATGTGTTTTTTCTATTGTAGTTTTGAGTAATAAGGACTGTCGATCTGATGCATCATTTTCCCTTAATGGCGTTGCTTTCTTCTTTCATTTTAAGACTCCAGAATTCAGATTCTCTTGATAAATATTTAGATGTTTTATTTTCTTCTACTAGCCAATTTCTTGATATTTCAAAGTTGTCAAGTTGAGTCCATGGATTTTAATACTAGTATTCCTACAAAACTTGATAGTTGTCCCTGCATTAAGAAGTTAAATTAGACTGCAGATAAGTGATAGTTGATCCCTGCTGATGCTTTCTGACTAGTTAGGAATTCATGGCAGTTAGAACTGAGGAATATAAAATTTAATGTGTCAATACTCTAATTTGCTACAAAATGCTGAATAGTTAGCCATTGAGCCTTTATCTATTGAACTGTTGCAGGAGCTTATTAAAGAGAAAATTCCTTCATATATATATCCGACCCGACCCGCTTAGTTGTGAATACTATTAGCGTGCTTACTTATTATGCTTGAACCCCCTTCATGAAAATCCTACCTCCGCCAGTGGCTAGTAGAATCCAATTCCCACACAGATCCAGAATCAATAGTTTCCTAGCAATTTGAAATATCCCCAACCCAGTTATTAGTGTACTCACTCTATCCTTGACCTCGATTTCCTGTAATTCAGCATTCGTACTAAGTGCCATCATGATTCGTTTCACCTTTACAGCTGAAGATTATGACATTTTCCTTTCCCAACCGGCTTCTCCGTCGTCGATGGTGTCCTTGTTGCCAAGATAATATCCTTTCTAGGTTTATAACCAAGTTTAAATTTTTGACAAAAAAAATTTGAAAAAAGGAATAGAAATTTTAAAACAAAAAATAACGTGTCATTGACGTACATAAAAATAGGGTTTAATACTAGTGTATGAAAAAATAAGCGAGACAACGTGCTACTATCTACTAACCTTTTACCCTAATAAGTATACTCCACAACCTACTATCTTAGGTTCCTTGGTCTTTCCACAACCTCCTATCTAAGGTCATGCCCTTGGTCTTAATCATTTTTTCTCAATACTTCTTCAGCCTACTTGCACCTCTCCTGAAATATCCATAGCCGAACCCCTCACACCAGCACAATGAAGTGCTTGTGCATTGTGTCTTTCAGTGGCAGAATCAGAATTTTCATTAAAGGAATTCAAAACATAAACAAGTAAACACACAAACTAGCCAAAGGAGATTCAATGTCTACTATATATACATAAAAATAATTTTAACCATATATAATTAGGACATTTTTTCGTGCCCAAACCACTCCTATCCTCTTCATATTCCCAAATTATGTCAACTTTGCTTCCTGCAACTTGTCCTCCACCGATACTACTCTTACCTTGTTCTTAATATATTCGTTTTTAATTATATTTCTCCTGGTATACATATCCATCACAGTATCCTTGTTTTTGCAACTTACAAAAAATAATTTTTTTCCCCACAAAAAAAACCCTCAGTTATGGGTCCCATGTTCTGTCATCGAGGCATATGTTGAAGACGCTCCCCTTATGAAAAAAAAAGGAATTTATTGAACAAAAAAGGCAACCAGATGCCTATTGGTCCACGTGGCACGTTAGCAAAAATATGACCGTTGTAATTAAACAAAGAGAAAAAATTGTGCCCCCTGTCCCCCGTCTCTATATTCAAATCTAAAAAACCTCAAAAAGAATCACCATTCATTTTCCCGTTTACCTCCTCCACTCTCTTCTTCTTTCATATATCTTATTTTTCTGTCTATCAAGATAGAAGAAGAAATACGTACCCGCAATGGGGATCGCAACGGAGAATCAGCCACAACAACAACACAAGGTAAATATGATCAACAAATTATGTTTAAGGAAATTTGAAATTTATTGAATAATCTAGGGTTTTGCATTGGTCGAGCTTGATTTGTTTAAGATTTTCTTCATTAATTTTGGCAGATTTGTAGATATTCCAGCTTGTTTTCGGATAATTAGGGTTTTTTTCTTTTCGTTTTTGACCAACGGGGTTAAACTTTTTAGTATTGTTTTTTCAAATTTCCAATTTAGCTTTTAGATGATATACTGTGTGAGAAATATCTTTGGCTTTTGTGATGGTTATTGAAACAGCATTATTAGAATTGTCGGAAACAATGAATTGGGTGGGCTCTGATAAAGAAATGGACTTTGGGTCTAACTTAACCTTAAGATCTAGCTCTCGAGGGGGGAGGATTGCCCAAGACCATATAAGGAGACTAAGTACCCTTTAACCCACCGATGTGAGACTCCAACAAATCTTCATTAAGCTCTGAATCATAAAACAGTTAGGGTTTTGGACTTTACCGGACTATGGCCTGGAGTTTTAGAGGGCGTTTGGGCATGGAAATTTTTCATCTTTTTCGAGAGTTGACCTCCGGAAATCAAGTTTGGCCATTATATTTTGGAAAATTTCGGAATTCAAAAAGCTGATTATAATGTTTCTGAGATCTTTGCTGATTTAATCAACAGAAATTGATTGTTATTGCATTCTTACTGCTCTTTTTTATGGACTACAGAATTTTCAACTTCTGCAGGCATCGTCGGAGGCGGCATCATCAGAGGCTGATAAAAAGAGGTGGACACTTAATGATTTTGACATTGGGAAGCCTCTTGGAAGAGGAAAATTCGGTCATGTATATCTAGCTAGGGAAAAAAGGGTCAGTCCTTTTAAAAGGTTTAAATGGTTTCTGTGTTAAAAATGGGTGATAAAGCTACTTACTTTCAATTTCCTCAGATTTAATCTTTGTGAGTGAGAATCTCTCAGTCAACATATTAGTTATCTGCTATGGCAGTGTCTGTATGCCTGGGGTTCTAGATCAGAAAATTTCTGTAGCATCTTATGGTAATGGTGGGATGTTGGGAATGATATCTTATGGACATGACATAAAAAAAAGATTTTTCAACTTCTATTAGATAGCCATTACATTCTATAATCACATTCCAATACTAAGGTTCGTTGTTTACTGACAACAGAGCAATCATATTGTTGCATTAAAAGTGCTGTTCAAGACCCAGCTAAAACAGTCCCAGGTTGAACATCAGCTTCGTCGTGAAGTTGAAATACAGAGCCACCTTCGCCATCCAAATATTCTGAGGCTTTACGGTTACTTTTATGACCAGGTAAACTATGGTTCCTCCTGTAACCTCTTCTGCATGGCTTGTTCTCAATTGTTGGTCTTAAGAATTTTCAAGAGACTATAATAGCACTTACCAATGCAGAAACGTGTGTATTTGATCCTGGAATATGCTGCCAAGGGTGAACTCTATAAGGAGCTGCAGAAATGCAAATATTTTAGTGAACGACGTGCTGCAACTGTGAGTTCTTGTTGAATTACAAAACTGCTTTTTACATTTATTATTGGACTGTTGGATTTCCTTTTCAAATTCTTTAATTTACAGAATCATGAGAAATTGGTAAATGAGCAGATCCAGTTCTTTCATTTAAAATTTTCAGTTTTGGTCCCATTTTAGATAGCCCTTAAATGATATTCATACCCTTCACATCTACTTTCAAACTGACCAACTGACAATAAGGTCTCTATTTTTTTCCTGTTTCTTGGGTCTTGGAGCAGTATGTTGCATCATTGGCCCGAGCCCTCATATACTGTCATGGAAAGCACGTAATACACAGAGACATTAAGCCGGAGAATCTTTTGGTTGGTGCACAGGTATATATTTAGCATAGCAAAACAGTTCATACACTGCATTGCAGTAAAATGGACAGAGCCGGAATTAATTGTTTTTGATATTTCTGCTGTTAGGGTGAACTCAAAATTGCAGACTTTGGATGGTCAGTGCATACCTTTAATCGAAGGCGGACTATGTGCGGCACTCTAGACTATTTGCCACCTGAGATGGGTATGCATGTTATATGATATGAATGTTACATGGAAAAAATTACATTAGCATAGCATGATGGTTTCATATAAATTTGGAGGTTTTATTCCAAAGTTACTATATTACCCCATGACGTGTGGTGGCGGTTTTTCTCTTTAAAATTCTTTTGTTGTACGTTGTTTTTTACCTTCACATGGGCGTGTATGTATGGGAATTTAGCTTTTAATAATTCTTTAACTGCTTCGACAATTTTTCTGACACGTTAATTGTTGAACTTGCAGTGGAAAGTGTGGAGCATGATGCTAGTGTGGACATTTGGAGCCTTGGTGTCCTGTGCTTTGAGTTTCTGTACGGGATGCCTCCATTTGAAGCAAAGGAACACTCTGACACATATAGGAGGTGAGATTTTCTTCCAAATGCAGACGAAGAGAGTTTCATGAGAAAGAGGACTTTTGGAAGAAATAGTACATTTTTTAATACAATTCCCCATTTAGAAGAAGTGTATTTCTTTCGTGCATTGCTATTTTCAGATCTCTCTTTTTGAACTTCAGATACTCGTGAATGAGTATGAAATGACAGAATGAAATTACACATTGAATGAACACAAGTAGTATAATTTTCAAACTTACTGGTCAATAGCTAAATCTTGCATGGGGATTGTGCAACAGTTGTTTTATGAATATTACTAGCTTAATATTCACACTCGTAGATATATTGATATGGTTTTCCTGTGCAGGATTGTGCAAGTGGATCTCAAATTTCCTGCCAAACCAGTTGTTTCATCAGCTGCCAAGGACCTCATTAGTCAGGTTCTCTTATCCATTGAGATGCTTTCCTTTAAAAATGCAACAGCTCGTTAATCTTGGGCCTAACTTGTTCTTTTTATTTCATGTTTGTGCACAGATGCTTGTAAAGGATTCGTCCCAGCGTCTGCCCTTGAAAAAAGTACTCGAGCATCCTTGGATTGTGCAGAATGCTGATCCTTCGGGCGTTTATAAAGGCTGATGAGTAGTAACATCATCAATGAATCACAATCTTTGTGGCAGTCTATTGTTTTTCATTTTTCAGCTGGGATTCCAAAACTTTGTGATGTAAAATAGTTAAACACCTTGCATTGCCTGAAAACGAAAGGAGGTTTCTTTATAAAGGAAAGGATATGTAGTCATTTTTCTTTTTAATGTTGTACTTAGTAACTGCACTACTATTGGATATTTCTTTCAATCTTGAAGTGTAAACACTATTGGATATTTTTTTCAATCTTGAAGTGTACAACATTCTTCTTAGCTAAGTAAATTACCAATCCTACCAGAAGAACTTTGGTGAAAATTTAAAAGTGATACGGAATGAAGATGGAGTTCCTTAATAAATGAACATGGGTTCCATATTAGGCATTCTTGTAAATTGAAATTGGTGACGCTGAGGTTTTCACGATTATTTGGGTGGTAAATTGCCCCTTTGCAATTTCATAATTAGTTTATCATCACGTGAGAATATATATTAACAGGGGTTCCATGTTAGGCATTCTTGTAATATTTCCATTATTAGGCATTCTTGTAAATTGAAATTGGTTACGCTGAGGTTTTCACGATTATATGAGTGGTAAATTGCCCCTTTGCAATTTCATAATTAGTTTATCATCACGTGAGGATTTATATTAACAGGGGTTCCATGTTAGGCATTCTTGTAATATTTCCATTATTAGGCATTCTTGTAAATTGAAATTGATTACGCTGAGGTTTTCACGATTATGTGAGTGGTAAATTGCCCCTTTGCAATTTCATAATTAGTTTATCATCTGCATAAAATTAATTAGTTTATCTTCCTCCTTTTTTTAAAAAAAAAAAAAAAAAAGAATTCACAAATATCATCATGTGAGGATTTATATTATATAGTCTTCTGACAATTTTTAGATTCCAAAACTTTTAAATACAGAATTGACAGATGAGCACAGCTTATCCTTCTTTCTTTCTTTTTTAAAAAGAATTCCCAAGTATCACCATGTCACGATTTGAATAATCTTTTGACATTTTTAGATTCCAAAAATTTAAAATACAAAAGTGACAAATGAGCACAACTCATCGGACGAAGTTCGGATGTTGCAATGCAACGGTCGTAATGACTTGTCCCATCCAGTACAATTTGAATAGGCAATGTGAATAAATTTACGTCAAGGCAAATGGAGCATACTCCACAAGATAGAAATAAATATGGTTCATAATCATGAATTGAATACAACGAAGCTTTGGCGCAACTTCACTAGATACAACAAAACCTTCAATATACATCTGTTACTGCCCACAGCTGAGGCACGGTAACAGATCCAACACCTTCAAATAAGTTCCTACATGACCCGATTTATCTGACATTATGGTAGGAATTGCAGATTCAAAAGTAGCAGAGAGAGACTACTTGTGAAAACAATTATTAACTCTAGTATTAAGGTGCTTTTATTTCATGCCGTGCTAGTGTTTTGTTGACCTGTAATCTCACTTTCATTGTTATCTCCACCTAACAACTGAGTTTGTGAGTGCTGCCGCTTTTGCAATTGAACAATGTCGCTTGTGCTCAAGAAACTAGGCTGACTAGTTGAAGAAAGAAGTCGTGCCCACATCCTGTCTGTTATGACCACCTTATTTTGCTTCTCAGTAATGCGCTGCATAACAAAGGTACTTATTTCAGTAGTGAAAATGGTGTGCACACAGGAAGTCAAATGGAAGGTAAGTCAAATCAAAATAAAACAAGTGCCCACAACAAAGGATTTTCCGACAAGGTAAAACCCACGACATAATTGATTGAATGGCTTTTGGTTCCCCTTTTCGCCTCCAAGTCACAATGGTGAAATGATCCAAATAGAGCATAGGGTATTGCGAAAACAGCTCAGCCATGCAACAAAGCTGTTGCTGTTTCCAATTATTCCATGAAATTAGAAAACCAAAATGCTTTATGTCATAGTAGAGACATCAGCACTATTAATAAAGGATAAAATTAGCTCCTATTTTTTAAATTTCAAATTTAGTAGTTCCTTCTCTTCAGGACTTTGTTGTATATAGATAAGTATTATCCTTTTCATAGTTTATCTCTTTGTTATGTTATATTTATATATACTCAATCAACAATTGAGAAATTGAGAACCCATCGTTCCTTTTATTACATTAACAATTTTATACTTCATGTGGTATCCAGAGCCTATTAACTCTCACGAGTATAATTCTTTTGATAAGCCCTCCCACTCTTCCCATCAAAATAGCCACAAACGTAACTGTAGCCAAGCCAGATGCCAACACCACAATTGTCCAGTTCAATTATCACCCAGTTACCAATCAAACTAATTGGCAGCCACAATTTTTCCCTTTGGAAAGCACAAGTGTCCATGCTTATGCGTGGTCACAACATTTATGGCCATCTCGACGGTTCTCGCCCTGCCCGTGGCTCAAAATAATCAGGAAGTCGAAAATCCTGAATTTGTTTCATGGTATCGCCAAGATCAGCTTATTCAAAACGCCATCTTGGCCTCAGTTGATCCTACACTTGCTGCTGCAGTTGCCGCTGCATCCACCGCTAAGGCTATTTTGGATGCTTTGCACACTACATATGCCAACAAATCGCAAACAAGAATCTTTAGTTTGCGTGATCGTTTGGCTCGTCTCTCGAAAGAAGCCCTTCCCGTCGCTGATTATCTCCACTAAGTTCGATCTCTCTGTGAAGAACTTGCCACTGCTGGAGCTCCTTTGTTTAATGAGGAACTGATTGTCAAAATCCCCACTGGACTTGGCCCAGAATTTCGTGAAATATCTGCTGCGATCCGTGCAAGAGACTCTACTATCTCTTATCCAGAACTTTATGAAAAGTTGCTTGATCATGAACTTTTCATAAAGCATGAAGAAGCAAAGAAGCCACTATCAACACCAATTACTGTTGCGATTGCACAGAAAACAAAACACGCATCCTCGTCAAGGAAACAACTCCAACAGGAGTCCCAGTGCAAATTTTCCCAACACCAACCAGCCATGGCGTAGTGGAAAAAATAACCAACAACAACAATATGACAACACTCTGAAGTGCAATAACCAACAACAACGATATGACAACATTCTGAAGTGCCAATTGTGTGACCGCCATGGTCATTCTGCCAAAGTCTGCAGATCCCAATCACACAATTACCTACAAGCCCGAGCAAACTATGCTGCTCGACTTTCAACCCAAGAGGCTCCTTGGATTGTTGATACTAGTGCCACTCATCATATGGCCTCAGATGCTCAAAACTTCACTGATGTGCAAAATTACCACTGTCCAGAGGAGATAACAATGGGAGATGGTAGCAGCATACAATATCTCATACCGGTAACACCAACATAAGTGCATCAAATAAGCAATTTAAGCTTCTCAATACCTTATGCTCTCATGCTATAAAAAATAACCTTATTTCTGTTTTTAAATTTTGCTGCGATAACCACACCTCCATTGAATATTTTTCTTTTTCTTATCTTGTAAAGGATCTGAGTACGGGGGCGCCTCTATTTCGCAGGCAGAATAGAGATGGGTTGTATGAGTGGCCGTCGGTAGAGGTGTTCATGGGTCGGTTTGGGTCGATTATAGATCAAAACCATAACCAAACCAACTTAGTTGGTTTTTAAATTTCAAAAATCAAACCAAACCAACACAAGAAAATAACCGCCAATTTGGTTCTTGTCGGTTTAATTCGGTTTGGTTCGATTTTTTTGGTTTATAACTTTAACTAATGCTAAAGTTAAAATTTTAAAAACAAATCCAATCAAACATAGTGTTGTGCCCTAATCTTGATACTAAGATGTCAATTTAGTGTTATATTTAGGCAAAGCCACGAACAACACCATATGAACGCTTCTACAAAAGTTATTTAGAAACTACATATAAGAGAAAGATATAATAAACCTCCCAAAAGATGAACACATAAATTTTTTTGCTTAATAGTAACCAAAAAGAAAGTTCAAAATTAGTGATTATTTATAGTCTAATTAAATTCACCTATAAAATTCCCTAGACAACAAGACAATTTTCACAATTAGTATCATTTGTTATTCATAGTGTGAAAATCATTTATAATCTCATAACGTACTGTCAACTAGATGGAGACATATGACTAAAAGTGCTAAGTTTAAAGTTAAATTGGTGATTAAAATTTAAAATGTAACAAATATTTATTTTTTATACATGAATAATATATAATTATTTATATATATATATATATATATATATCGGTTTGGTTTGGATAATTTATCAGTTATTTTAGAGTAAAACCAAACTCAAACCACATAAGTACCATTTTTTAAAATTTAAAACCAAACCAAACCAAATGTCGATTTTTTTTAATCGATTTAGTTTGGTTCGCGGTTCGGTTTAGTTTTTACCAAACCATGAACATCCCTAGCCGTCAGGTAGTGGGCATCATTCACCACAATATAATATTGTCATTCCTTTACAACTGTGGCATCGGCATTTAGGTCATCCTAGTCATTGTATTTTAAATAGGATTTTGCATCAGTTTTCTCTTCCAGTTTCACATTCTAGAACAAATTCAGTTTGTAATTCGTGTTATTCTAATAAAATGCACAGGTTACCTTTTTCTGAAAATTCATTGTAAAGTCAACGACCATTGCAAATTATTTATAGCGATTTGTGGGGGCCCTCTCCTGTTTTGTCAATCGATAACAAGCGATATTATGTCTTATTTGTTGACCAGTACTCGAAATGCATGTGGTTGTTCACCATAAAATCAAAAACGAAAGTTCTTGATGTCTTTCAAGCTTTACATCCCTTACTTGAGCAACGGTTTCAAACCAAAATTTTGTCTCTCTATACCGATGGTGGTGGTGAGTTTCAAGGTTTATCTTCATATCTCAAAAGTCATGGTATTGAACACTTAGTGACACCTCCCTACACACCCCAAAGAGTCGCACTAGTTGAACGCCGTCAAAGGCATGTTATTGAGACGGCCAAAACCTTACTGCACCAAGCCTCCTTGCCCCCAATTTTTTGGAGTTTCGCCTGTCACCAAGCAATCTATCTTATAAACCGTCTAACAACTCCAAATTTACAAAATAAATGTCCCTATGAAATTCTATTTCAAGAGTCTCCAAAGTATGAATCCCTTAGAGTTTTTGGTTGTTTATGCTACCCATGGCTCAAACCATATGGCAAAAATAAATTAGAGCCAAGATCTATTCCCTGTGTGTATTTAGGATTTTCTAATAAACATTATTGCCACCAATGTTTTGACCCCGTCAAGAATAAATTATACTTATCAAGGGATGTTCTATTTTTGGAAGATACCTATCCTTTTCAGAATATGTTTTCCAATTTAAAACTCAAAAAGAGCGATAATATTGCTTGGGAAATTTGTTTTGATATTCAACCTTTCAATCATAAACCGTCAAGTTTAGATTCTTGTCATCCACTCTTAGATGCTCTGCTTGTGCAGTTTCCACTACCCAGCTCAACGTCTGCCACATCCGAAGGTGTCTCCGCTGCATCAAGTAATTCTCAAAATTTATATTCTCCTT
The DNA here is from genome assembly GCF_002878395.1 of Capsicum annuum. NCBI lineage: Eukaryota > Viridiplantae > Streptophyta > Magnoliopsida > Solanales > Solanaceae > Capsicum > Capsicum annuum. The sequence goes on along the minus strand of NC_061118.1, from coordinate 90,819,405 downwards.
TGTTGCCACCTGCAATTCCATCCCCACCCGATAATACTCAACCACCACCATGATCCAAACCATTAATCACCCATCAACGCAAAAATTGTCCACAACCAAACACCTCATTGATGCCACTTCCTTCCACTGTACAGTCCCCCAGCCAACCTTCTCAATCACCAAATGACAACCCTTCCTAGAGCACACTTGCTTTGATTCCGTCTACTCCTTCACTTGTGGTGACCACTTCAACTCATCCCATGGTCACACGCTCCAAAATAAATAACCTCAAACCTAAGCAGTTTAGTGTTAGTGTCTAACCTTCCTTGCCATTTATTCTTCGTACATATAAACAAACATGTCCTCACCCTCACTGGAGAGAATCCATGAAAGATGAATTTGATGCCCTTGTTAGGAATCATACATGGGATTTGGTTCCAACTACTCCTTCGATGAATGTGGTTGACTGTAAGTGGTTGTTTCGTATAAAACATAAATCTGATGGTTATATTGACAGGTACAAAGCTCAGCTTGTTGCAAAGGGATTTACCCAACGTCCGGGATTAGACGACGATTCGATCTTTAGCCCGGTAGTCAAACCAGTAACTGTTCGGTAGGTTCTTACTATTGTGACGCAGTATAACTGGCCTATCTATCAGATTGATGTAAATAATGCCTTCCTACAAGGACGTATTGAGGAAGAAGTTTATATGAGGCAGCCACTAGGCTTTGAAGATCGAAGCCTCTCCACCCATGTCTGCAAGCTGAACAAAGCGATCTATGGCTTGAAACATGCTCCCCGAGCATGGTACACTGAGCTAAAAAATTATTGGTTAATTGTTGGGTTTGCCAAGTCTCAATCTGATTCTTCTTTATTTATTTTGCATAAAATTTGGGTTCACTGCCTATGTTCTTATCTATGTGGATGATATTCAGGGGTTCGTCATATAATAGATGGTTTTTTCAATCGTTTTTATTTAAAAGACCTTGGACAGCTCCATTGCTTTTTAGGCGTTGAGGTTATCTCTTCTACTGATGGTCTTTTTTTGTCTCAGCACAAGTATATTATGGATCTTTTAGATGATGTTGGCATGATAGGCTATAAAGGAGCGCCTACACCTATGACTTCAACTATCACCTTAACAGCTTCGGTGAATGATCCTCCAACTGATGGTACTCTTTATCGACGAGTAATTGGAAAGTTGCACTACTTATCCTTTACACGTCTCGATATTGCCTTCACAGTTAGCAAGCTTTCTCAATTTATGCATAATTCAAATCACTGTCCCTGGAAAGCAGTCAAGCGATTACTTCATTATCTTTATCACACCTGCCAATATGGTATACGAATCGCAAAAGCTTTAGATTCTCGTCTGGTTGTTTATTCTGATTCGAATTGGGCTGATGATCCGAAAGATCGCACCTCTACATCTGGATATGTTATTTTCATGGGCAGTACACCAATTTCCTGGTCCTCAAAGAAACAACGCTCAATTTCTCGATCATCTACAGAAGCTGAGTATAGAGGTGTGGCTGCTGCTGTTGCAGAAACCAACTGGTTCACAAATCTTCTTCGCGAACTTTGTTTTTCACTTAAGGGGGTTCCACAAGTTTTCTGTGACAACATAAGCACCACTTACATTTGTTCCAATCCAGTTTTCCATAGTAGGATGAAAGCATGTAGCCGTTGATTTCCACTTTGTTCGTGAACATGTCCAGAACAAAGATATTGAAGTACACTACCTTCACTCAGCTGATCAAGTGGCTGACATACTCACAAAACCACTTCCCAAAGCCTTTTTTGTAAAGCAATTTTCCAAGTTGGGTGTTGTTGACACCATCAACTTGCGGGGGCATAATAAAGGATAAAATCAGCTCCTATTTTTTAAATTTCAAATTTAATAGTTCCTTCTCTTTAGACTTTGTTGTATATAGATAAGTATTATCCTTTTCTTAGTTTATCTCTTTATTGTATTGTATTTATATATTCTCAATCTACAATCAATGAGAATTCATCGTTCCTTTTATTCCATTAACAGTTTTATACTTCATAACTATAACCCTGAGTACAGACCAATGGATTGCTGATAACAATGTTACATAAAAGTAGCATCATATCTGCCCGAAGGTGCAACTGCTTCTAACAAACAGTAAGCTAAATTACTGGAGACTGTTAACATATTTATTGAAAGGCATAGAACAATCTCCTCAGACGTTGTGAAACTTCAAGAAAAAACTGAATTGATTTTTAGAATCTAAATGCACGAGGTTAGTGTTGGAAGAGTGGCCATTAAAATGACATTAATCTTTTAAGGACATGAGTTTGCATTCTCAACCTAGACCCCAAAACCAGGTAGTGAACTAGAAGCTACTCGATCTAAAGCAGCTAAGAACTAAGATTTATGCCTAGTGGTATGATATCTAGCAGCCAAGTCACCCTGGGATCCCAATTGGCACAGGGATGTAAGTTAATGATACCATGGGGTTAATAAAAACAGTAGAGATGCAACTAGAAAGATCAACAACCAAATGTAGATACTTACATTGAATGGAATATATGTTTGGCGACCATTGACAACCCCTGAGGTGAAGCCTGTGTACCCTGCCATAGCTCCATGAACACAACTTTGAGCAAGAATCGTGCAATATACATTGTCAGATGCATTACTTGGAACAGCACGAATCATGTAAGTTGGGTCTGCATAATAATGTGAATCGTTAATTAGCTCCACAAATTCTCCAAATTAATAAGCTATTCAGATGGTTGAAATTTTCCCACCTATGTATTTTAGAGTAATGGGCATCTTAAGTTTTTTTGCAAAATGATCCTGCAAGAAGTTCAAGAAAGGTGAGTACAATGATAACACATAACAAATCCTATATGAATAAACTCAATAATGGTTGCCCCACCGGTTGCAAGGAATTATGAAGCGAAAAGTAGGCCAAGAACCATTTCCATGTTTTTGAATCATAGCAATCTTTACAAAGAATAAACGGCAATCTATGACAACTTCTATGTTTAGTGGTTAAATGATAATTTAGAAGGATTCCAGCCTCTATACAAAATGTTAAACAACATACCATTCCTCAAAGTGATGGATAAACAACTGTAGACATCTAAAATTTGTGGACTCTTAAAAAAGAATCCAAATTTTGTTAGAGTTCTAGAAGGCTACTTTACCCTAAATCTCGCCTATTTAAAGGGTAACATGTTCCCTGAAACAGGCATCTTGAATATCCCATAAGCTGATGGGTATTCGTAAATAGATAGGGATCTCCAATATCCCACAAAATCATGGGATATTCATAAAGAGATCATCATATGTTCGAGAATAAGTCACTAACGGCCCTTGAATTACGGAGAAAATCAAGAAAGAAGAATCAAGGGAGGAACAGATTTGTAACCACCTCGTTTATTAATAAAAAATTCTTGTTTCTTCATATTTTGTTTGTGGTTAAAATTTATTTTCCATGAATTTAAATTATGTTGCAAACAACAACAATGAATCTAAAAATGCGTAGAACCACTTTCCATGGTTTTGGATCGTAGCCCTTTACAAAGGATAAACAGCAATCTAAGATAACATCTGCTCATTGCTTCAGGGTGTTGTCATTAAGTAGTTCAAAAAATGCCATGGTGTTTTCTCTGTTAGATAGTGTGGTGTTTAAAGGCAAATTTAGGAGGAGTCCCTGTACAAAAAGTAACAACATACCGTTCCTCAAAGGCGATGGACAAACTACAGCATATTCAAAATAAAAATAACAATAAATAAATATGCAATTATAATGTCTCACCAATTATTTCTCAAGTTATCCAGATGGTGTTTCCTTTATAAGATGCACATGGCTACTTGATGTTACATGAATTTATTTGATGACAATAGTTAAAGTTACAAGTTCTTATTAGAGGCCAATGTATTTGGAAGACAACTTCCATCTTATTTTCTGGAAACCAGTTATAGTTGTAGTATGAACTTTAGTACACCTTCAGAGCAAATGTATTTTTGTAAGACAGCTAGCTCTCCCACGAACCATAAATGTGCATATTCAAGTAGAGACAAGCACACTTAATCACTTACATAGAAGGAGAGAAAGCAAACATTGATCAGTTCTGCATTTATTATGTATAAACTGTAAGATTGGGGACAACCATACCCTGATTTTATGGGATACCCACAAACCAACATCTTGGAGAAGCTTGTTTCCTGAAGCATCTTGCTCACTTCTAGCATGGGAATTCTCTGCTGCAAGAAGTTCCTGCCCAGCTCCTTCAGCTATCACAATAACCATGTGTCCTTCCTCTCTGAGCCTTTTCTTAACGAATTCGAAGAGACCACCACTTCCTTCAAGAAAGAAGGGTGACTCTGGAATCAAACAGCAGTCAACATCTCTGCTTGCTAAAGTGGCATACATTGCAATGAATCCTGCACCCAATTCCATCAATTTTGATTGAAAATCAAGATCTATTGTTTGTGGGAAAGTACAATTTTGGACAGTTAAGCATAGAGAATATGACTTGAAAAATAAAGTGATTTGCTGTCTCAAAGATATATTTACAATGATGTATGCTTTCCAAAAAAATGATTGACATATTAGAGTGGGTAAAAAGTCCTACATTGGTTGGGAAATGAACTGGTAGTTTGCTTATATGGACTTAAGTAATCCTCACCTCATGAGCTAGCTTTTGAGGTTGCGTTAGGCTCAAGATCCATTCTTGACATGTTATCAGAGCCAGGTCCATTCCCGTTTTGGGCTCCCGGTCCACACGCTAAGCGTCAGTTGGGCCCTGGGCGTGAGGGGGAGTTAGAGTGGGTAAAAAGTCCCACATTGGTTGGGGAATCCTCACCTCATGAGCTAGCTTTTGAGGTTGAGTTAGACCAAGATCTATTCTTGACATGATATATAGAAACTCACTTTAGTTACGTTTTGTCGATAACAGCTATAGCCTATCTAATGACGGGTTTTACAGCTGACTGTAAAGAGAAGAGCTTATTATTTAACAGCAAACAACCAACAATGAAGTGCCAGATAATATTTGTAGTGGAGATGGACATAAGGAAGCCTTTATGAGAACTTGATATAAAAAAAATTCTATACTAGGCTATTTTCTATGCATAAAACTTAGTAAAAACATGTTACCACTATAGCGGCCCATCAGTTTCACCAAACCGATGCCGTTCTCAGCACTTTGAGCTTCAACATGCGCTGCATTGATGGCACGTTGAGCCTCCTCTACGGCAGTATCAAAGCCAAATGACTTGTCGATGACCTGATAATAGAACAAACTGTCTTTACATAACAACAGTTCAAACTGAGGACCACTATTAACTACTAGTTGCTTAACGCAAATGAGAGGGGAAACTATCAAAATGTGATTTCCAGACAGTACTCTAAAAATAAAAGGGTAGCCGGGTGCACTAAAGCTCCCGCTATGCGCAGGTTCTGAGGAAGGGCCCGACCACAAGGGTCTATTGTACACAGCCTTACCTTGAATTTCTATCAGAGGCTGCTCCCAAGGCTTGAACCGTGACCTCCTGGTTACTCCAAGCTCCCCTTCAGACAGTGCTCTATACTTTTAATATTGAGTAGTAATGTTTATGCTTTGCAAGAAACTGAGTCTGCTAAACAGTTTATTGACCAGAACAAAATATAATCAATTTTAACATGAAGAATGATAAATACCGGAATATCATTGTCAATTGTCTTGGGTATCCCAGCAACAACAACTTTGAGACCACGCCGTCTAATTTCCTGCAAAAGGGAGTAGGATTATTCTAAGAATGCTTGCAAATATGAACAAAAATTCTCTTTTACGAAACGAAGAATCAATGACACCAAGGACCATCAGGACTTGAAATCAGATACCAAGTAACGCATATAACAGTAGTTGGTTCCATTTATCATTGCAGTGAAAGTAAAGGATTTCCGGGAAAAAATCGTCGCATATGCTTCCGATTCCTTATAAAAGATATTCAGTCCGTTAGAATAGAAGTTAAAGAGGGTATTTATGCTCGCCGTGTTCTTTATATGGACATCCGAGGCCAGGGGTCCACATGCATCTAGCGTGTTCAAAAGTCTAAATGTGAGAGACTAGCAAGTCCTTGGAAACTACTAGAAGATACTGACAACAGCTAGCCAGAACTCGTTTTGACAAACTAGTTAGTTATGTTCAAACATATTGAATCTCTGTGCAGATGATGATGCTGAATGCAGATGATGTTGGAACAAGATATTTGATTTGACATTTGTAGAGTGATAGAGAATCCGCTCAGCAGACTAATTATATAAAGAATAGACTGTTGAACTTTCACCGCAATATGTAAGCCATATTGCTCTAGTTGAAAACTCTCATGTTTTTGGGTGGGTATCTACCTGGCCTCCTAATTTGCTGAATCTAACATACCTCATAAATGAAAGCTGCTCCCTTTTGAGTACCATCACCACCAATTATATAGACCTGAACCAATACGAAAATCATTACAAAACTGGAAGCTTTTGAGCAGAAAATAATTTTTTTTTGGTGATGAAATCAAAGATGCCCCACAAGAAGTTGATTAGCAATTGCAAAAATGAGTAAAATTGTTTATAAATATCATTTTTGTGTTATTTAGGACAAAAATAACATCAAACTTTTCCTTTCTTTTCTTAAACTATACTTATCCTCTCAAAATCTTTCTCTCTCCTAGTTGGAATCATTAAATTTTTTTATTTTAGATAAATGTATAACTTATCAAACTTATTTAATTAAAATTTTGGCCAAATTTTTTTTTAAAAATTACACATGATATATTAATCATTGAAGATTAATCTAATTATATCAAAAGCTTAGTTTATTTTATTTGATATGTAATCTTCAAAGTTTCTTTTATTTACTTATTTATTTCACCACTTAATAATAGTTTTAAAATATAAGTACTTATACAAATTGGCACAGTAACCTTTTTGTCTTTATTTTATATACTAAAAATTCTTAAATGTAAAAGAAATAAAATGATGAATTTCATATTTTAGACATTAAGTTTGTTATTTATATAAGAATAAAAGAATAAAATCTCTTTTTTTTTTAAGGAAAGAAAAATTATGTAGTCTTGAAACAAATTAAACTTTTAAAGAAATATTAACAAAATGATATCTTCTTCAGTACTATTACAAATGAATTTTTAAAATATTACTTCATCAATTATTCTTTGCTTTTGATGGATTTAGAATGAAGTGCGGATATAAATTAGTGTTTAATTGTATAATAAAATAAAATATAAATATAATGATCACAAAAAAAGTGAAGAAATTAAATTAAAAATAATATTTTTTTTAATAAATTTATGTCTTATCTTACGAATTTAGTGATTTATTTATGGGCAATTCCTTGTAAAAAATCTGCAAAGAAATCATCTTTTCACTATATATTTTCCAAAAATTATCTTGCATAAAAATTGCAAGTAATCTATGTCCAAATTAAAATTTTCAGATAATAATACATATTAAATTTTTTTATTGAATTTTGTTTGACAACAAAAAAATCGTAGGTTTGCCATCAATACTTTTAAATAACAAATTATATTATTTTATTCTCTATTACTCTATATTTGAAGGAAATATAATATCTTTGGATTATATTAATCCAAAAATTCTTTTGTATAATTCCAAAAGTAGATTTTATTCTTTTATTCTTGTATAAATAAAAAATTTAATGTCTAAAATATGAAATCCGTCGTTTTATTTCTTTTAGATTTTAAGAATCTTTACTATATAAAATAAATAATAAAAAAATAAATGAGTACCAAATTTTATAAGTACTTGAGTTTTAAATATTATTAAGTGGTGGAATAAATAAGTTAATAAAAGAAACTTTGAAAAATACATATAAAATAAAATAATTCAAGCTTTTGGTGTAATTAATTAATTTTCAATGATTAGTATATCATGTGTATTTAAAAAAAAGAATTAGGATAAAATTTTATTTAAATAAGTTTGATAAGTTAAATAGATCTATTTATCAAAGAAAAGAAAAAAAATTTAATGACATAGAATTTCAAGTAGAAGAGAAGAGGTTTTTGAGGTGTTAAGTATATTTTAAGGAAAATAGAAAGAGTTGAGTGATATTCTTATTTAGGGAATTTACTCTTGCAAAAATAGAACAATATGTTTCTAGAAGTCATTTATCTTGTTGTACCATTAAAATTAATAAATAAGAATCTTTGTTCTTTGCTTTCTAACAGAAAACATGCTACTCAGAACTACTTTTTCTATTAGGAAGATACTTGTCACCATAATACCACTTTCTTCAATTATACATGGCTCTTTCTTATGACCAAGACACTAATTTCTTCGTAAACAAGCTGCTTTATAGCAATCAGGAAATTCACCCCAAAGAGAGAAAAGGGACCAAAAGAAGAAAAGGTCCTCTAAGATTCCGCAATAGATGTATTTAGACAATCTTCATAGTTGGGGTACCTGATTTATTCCATGGTCCTGTATGCTATCAACTATCTTTGTGGTATCGTGGCCACCTCGTGACGTCCCAAGTATTGTCCCACCACGTTTATGAATATCATTTACAAGCTTTGGAGTTAAATTGATAGTGTTTTTTGCGTAGAAACCTCTGTAGCCTCCCTATGAAGGAGAAAATGTACTGTTAGCAGCACAGACAAATGCTTATCAAGCATAAAAAATTTGAACATCAGCCAACTCACTTCTATTCCAAGGACTTTATCTACACCATATATGTAGTCAAGGTTATGTACAATTTCTCTGATCACCGTGTTCAGCCCAGGGCACAAACCACCACATGTTACAATACAAGCACGAACATCATCTGAACTGAAATAAACCTGAGAAATATTGAAGCTTTCCTCTGAGTGAATGATTTCATATAAATAGCTCTACTGGTAAATGGCAACAGATTGCAAATTGTCATCCTTGAAGAAAGTAGGCATACCTTCTGACGTGGACCAGCACGCCGAAAATGCACTCCTCGCTGACTGTCCTTATGAACAACAATCTACAAAGTGATCAAGCAAATTCATAACAATTATCAAAATGAAAGAGGATGGATTGATGAACAAAGGAGTTCTATCTGGCAATAGTTTTTTCATTATAGTTAAAAGAAAATAGAAACTGACAAAGAATTTGAAAGTAAAATTAAAGGCTGATTTAATAATTTTGTCCCTGAAAGCCAACTCAGAAAAAAATTCTACCCATTTTTTTTGCCCTATCACTGTAATGGCATAGATTGGCAACTACTGCAAGACTGAAGAAATGGTTCAGGATGAAAAGTTCAGTTTAGAGACTCTCTAGACTGTAGACACTCTGAAGAGTCAGCCGTGTCTTCCATTTCAATATTAGCTTCTCTACCAAAGTTAGTTCCTACACTGTTTCACCTTCACATTAGCTTTTTCATCCTTTAAGGGACCCACTATAGTATACACTCAGATACAGTACGTTTTCTGATACATCATCTATTGCAGTGGACTGAAAAAGTGGCCATAGAATTTCTTGTGAAGTGGTAATTCAATATGATTTGGGATCTATTGTCTCTCCTAAACCCACATCAGACAACAATGGTCCTCTACTCTTTCTTTCCAGGTATATTTGCAGTTCAGATATATGACTAGCATCCCACTTTGCAGAATCACTAACTCAACTATCACAGTTCAATGTTGCCATCTGTTATCTATCATCCATCTTACTACTATTTTATTAACCATTGAAAGAAAAAAGAAGTACACCATTTTTTACGAAAGAAATTTATACTTAGGGGCAGAACATGTTAGAAAGTTTATTGCACCTTCTGAGGAACTGTATCATCCATGTGAACAAAGTACTGCCTGAAATCATAAAGATAGCTTATAACTTATAGCATAAAAACTCCGACATTGGCTTGATAGCATTAAGAAAAAAGAAAAAAAAAAGGTCGATATTATACTCACTTCACAACTGAGTATGCTGGATTAGACTGCAACGGGTTATCATAAGTCTGTCATCAAGCAATGAAATGACAAATAAAGTCGACTTAGTAGATATATCAACATATAGACCAACAAACGCACATGGTTGAGGGAATAACAAAGATACATATATGAAATAGATGAAATCAAGTGTTTCATGTCTAACCGATACACTTTTTATTTTCTGATTGAAAAAGTGAAGACAACTCTGGCAAAAAGTAGAAGTGAATTTCTCCAACCAAAAAGTATGAAAGAACCAAATGAGAGTGGTAGTAAGGATATGGATTCTGTATTAGAATCAAGTCATCAACTTCAGAGAGAGGAGAAAACAAATAAAGATTAATGATAACATTTAAAAGAAGTTGTTGCTGCCTAGAAAAGGGTACAGCCAGTGTGAAAACAGTGCTCATTTAAAATGTTCTTCTGTAAGAGAAACCTGCCCCTCAACCATGAAGAGAATGAGTACGTATAAGAAGCTCTTCAGGAGGAAAATAAGAAATGCATTGCTTGTCTGATCTGAAAGACATAAAAGTTCAATTCTTTATACAAAACTCAAGTTTGTTCAGCTAAATGAGAATGTAAGAAAATCACAATTTTGGCCATCTGAAATCTCAATTTCCTCCTCTACGTACAACATTAACAATTCATCGTAAAATCTCAAATAGAATGAACTAAAAGTACCTTCCAAGTGTTCATGAAGTTAGTGTATCACAAACCATGAGAACTCAAGGTAATAAAATACTTCTGCATGAGCTAGAGTTAACATCCTTCAGCCATGAGTCATTAAGTTTTGTTCAAGAACTCATCAGTATATAGCAACAGCTGATTCCTGTTCCCCAACGTCTCTCTCCCTCTCCCATCTCAATCATAATAAATAAATATGGAATTCCTTTAGAGATATTGTTCCATATGTCCACCCTTTTATATTCGATTAAGAACAAATATGCCACACGAAGAGCGTAAATCATCTATACAACGTTAGATCTTCCAATAAATTAGATATTACTGAATTGATTCCTCGTTTGCACTTATCTTCAACCCTAATTGGATCTTAAAACCTTTAGGACATGAATGAAAGCCAAAATATTCTTTTTTGTTGTTGTTTTTTACTCCAAGAACTCACTAGAATACAACAAAGGTTTATGCATGTTCACTCAACATCTCTTATTTTCTTATTCAAACTTAGGATTTCCAGTAACGCCTTGCTTTAGGACTTATCCCCAAACCATATGGAAACTGATATCTTGATTTTCACCTTCATTTTATTTAAGCTTACCCCTTCTGATTCGGGAGATAAGTTTTCTCTGCATATTTACATATAGGCTCAGCGTAGTTTCCCTGTCAAAAAAAAATTAAAAAAGCAGAAGCCAGAATGACCAAGCTCAGGAAACTCTCAAGATTGCATATCTACCTCATGAAACTTATTTTGGTTGCGAGCTCCCGAGAGAAAAAGACATTAAAGTATACATGGATGTCAAAATCAGTTGTGTTCTTTATGTACTTGATTCCATCAACCACCATAGATTCTGTCGTCATGACATTTATCCCAGAGGTAGGAAAATGAAGTGTACAAGAAAAGGGCAGCCCGGTCTATGAATGATAGTGTTCTCGTAGGACCAAGGTGGTGTAATGTAGGCAAAGGTGCTGCAGTCTTTTTCATCTCAGTATGGTTTTATTAGGAGGCTTGCAATAATAAGTGAATCAAGTATAGCAAAAACACTAACCAGACAAGGAAATGAAATAATCCTAGAAATCAACATTAATTTCCAGGACAACTCACAGCAGAAAGACATGCAAAAGAGCCGTTTGACGTAAGAAAAATGAGTGACATAATCACAGAATTCAAGACTCAAAGATGCAAGGAAATTAAATGGACGTAGCATACGATTAGTTTAGAGTGTACAAAAAAGAGGAGAAATGGAAGTACAGGAAGATCAGGGATGTAATCAGTCAAGTGAGGAACATCTTCAAGTACGTAGCCATAATCTCCAGTCACCACCTTCATTTGGTATTTACTCTCTGTACCCATCTTGATTCCAACAAAACAATAACACTACTACTTCAATGCCAACTCAACTCAAAAGGGTATCTAAAAAAGTTCAAAGATTTGTCTTCTTTGATCAACCCACAAGAAAGAAATGTATTTTTTTCTTTTTTTTGGTTGTTGAAAGAATGAAATGAGAGAGAAAAATGGGTAGTTAGTACGTAATAGGTGTGCGAGAAAGAAGTGTAAGCAGAGACTGTGAATTAAGGATTCATTAAAAAGTCGGTTATAAAAAAGTAAGAACGAGTCAGAGTCAGAATTAATATTGAAATGAGAGGGAGAAACCACAACGCTAAGCCGATGGTATTGGAAAATAAATGTACGGTGCCTTCAAACTTCTAGAATTATGCTACCATAGTCACAATATTTTGTAATTTTTTATTCCCTCCGTTTAAAAAAGAATGATCTATTTTGACTTGACACAAAATTTAAGGAAATAAAGAAGATTTTTGCATCTTGTGGCTTTAAATTTTTATTTTTTTTTGGAAACTTTCCAGGAAAACCCACAGCCGCTACACCCTCTGCCACAGCCTCTGCCCTTCGGGTGAGCACTGTGTGCGCACTGGGTAAACCCCCGATGCAATAGCCTGCAAACCACATAGGGATGTAAACCGCACTAGGCAAGCCCTGTGCGACAAGCTCAAACCCAGAAGGCATTGAGGAGGGAATCGATCCCTAGTGAAATGAAAATATTATAAAAAAGGAAAAAAAATCATTCTTTTTTAAATGGATTAAAAAGAAAAGTAGATCATTTCTTTTTAAAACGGAGGGAGTATTTCAAAATACCTTTTTGTTTCTATTACTAGATGCAGAGGGCATATATGTTATTTTGTCATCGTAATTTATGTCATACTAGTGGTGATAGGCAGTACTCATGCTAACCTTCAATTTTTAAAATTATTATAAAAGCGATAAAATAAATTATTATTATTAAATAATTTTTAATTATTTTAATTTATAATATTTTTTTATTCTATTTTAAGTGACACCGATATAATTTCGACAGTTAAGCAAATATCATGACTGAAGTAGCGAAGCAGACATGTCTTAAATGACTTATAATAATTAATTAGAAGTGATATAATAAAATTACTATAAAAAAATACGTGTAAAAATAATATAAGTGAGTCTCATATAAGATGTCAAATTAATTTAAAACAGAAAGAGTTAATTAATCATTTTATGTCAATTTTATATTTTTTATCAAATTTATTAATTTTTTTATACTTAAATGATTTATAATTAGAAGTGGTGTAGTAAAATATGATTGAAGCAACTGAAGTAGACATGTTATAAATGTCTATTATACTTATTTATTTTATTAATTATTATTAATTTTTTAATACGTAAATGACATATAATAATTAAGGGTGATATAGTAAAATTACGGAGCAAACAGTGATCGACAAGCATGTTGATCACCGAAATAAAAAAGTTGTTAAAAAAATTAAAATTTAATTTTCTTGTTTATGTACTTTATGTTTCATTTAATTGTACCTAATAAAAATTATTTTTTTAATCACTCAGATCTACACCGTAATTATGTATTTAATTTTTTGTTTGAATCTAATTATTTAGATCTCAATAGGTGTACTACTTTCATACCTTTTTTTGACACAGATATTACTATTGCAAAGTACTTTATTCGATCATTTTTTTTATTTTTTTTAAATATTTTTTATCCTTTTTATTAAATATTATTTATAATCTAATACTTAAATGACTTATAAGGACTATTTAGAATTGATATAATAAAATTACTATAAAAGTTACTTGTGAAATTTTTTTAAGTGAATCCTGTATAAGTCGTCAAGTTAATTTAAAACATCAATGGTTAACTAATTAGAAGCAATATAATAAAATTACTATAAAAAGTATCTGTGGGAAAAAATTTAAGTGAACTCCATATAAGTCGTCTAGTTAATTTAAAACACCAAATTTTAACTTATAATTTTGTCTCTATTTTATCTTTTTTTCAATGAAATATTATCAATTTTCTACTGCTTAGATGATCTATAATAATTAATTAGATGTGATATAGTAAAATCACGATTGAACTAACTGAAGCAGGCATGTCATAAATGTCTATTGTATTTTTTAATTAAATATTATAATTTTCTAATATGTAAATGACTTATAACAATTAATTAGGAATGATATCGTAAAATCACGGTTGAAGCAGACATGTCATAAATATTTATTTTATTTTTTATTATATATTTTTAACTTTCTAATACGTAAATGAATTATATAATTAATTAGGGATGATATAGTAAAATCATGTTTGCAAAGCAGCTGAAGCAGATATGTCATAAATATCTATTTTAATTTTTCTAATTAAATAATATTAATTTTCTAATGCATAAATGACATAATAATTAATTATCTAATACTTCAATGACTTATAATAACTATCTAGAAGTGATATAATAAAATTACTATAAAAGTTACTTGTAATTTTTTTTTAAGTGGACCTCGTATAAGTCGTCAAGTTAATTTAAAATATCAATGGCTAACTAATTAGAAGCGATATGATAAGATTACTATAAAAAGTACTTGTGAATATTTTTTAAGTGGACTACATATAAGTCGTCAAATTAATTTAAAATATCAAGAGTTAACTTAGAATTTTGTGTCTATTTTACCTTTTTTTATGAAGTATTATCAATTTTTTAATGCTTAGATAATCTATAATAATTAATTAGGGGTGATATAATAAAATCACGATTGAAGCAGATATGTCATTAATGTTTATTATATTTTTTAATTAAATATTATTAATTTTTTAATACGTAAATGACTTATAATAATTAATTAGGAATGATATAGTAAAATCACGGTTGAAGCAGCTGAAGCAAGCATGTCATAAATATCTATTTAATTTTTTTAATTATGTAGTATTAATTTTTTAATACATAAATAACTTATAATAATAAATTAAGGATGATATAGTAAAATCGTGGTTGAAAGTTGAAACAGCTGAAGCAGACAAGTCATAATTAAAATCTACTTTACTTTTTAAATTAAATAATATTAATTTTCTAATACGAAAATGACTTATAATAATTAATTAAGGATGATATAGTAAAATCATTGTTGAAACTAATTAGAAGTGATAAAACAAAATTATTCATAAAAAATACATGTGAAAAAAATTTGAATGGGTCTCATATAAGACATCTAATTAATTTAAAACATTCAGAGTTAATTTATCATTTTATGTTTATTTTATATTTTTATTAAATATTATTACTTTGTTAATACTTAAATGACTTATAATAATCAATAAGGGGTGATATAGTAAAATTACGATCAAAGCAGCTGAAGAAGGTAGTACAAAACATCAATAGTTAATTTATTATTTTATTTCTATTTCATCTTTTTTTCAAAATTAATTACGAGTGATATGATAAAATCACGATTGAAACAACGATGCATACATGTCTTAAATGACCTATAACAATAATATAATGAAATTACTATAAAAAATACTTGTGAAAATTTTTAAATAGGTCTCATATAAGACATGAAGTAGAAATAAAACGTCAACAATTAAGTAAGTAATTTATATTCAATTTATCATCTTTATTAAATATTATTAATTAATTTATACTTAGATGACTTATAGTGATTAATTAGGGATGATATAGTTAAATAACGATTAAAGCAGCTGAAGCAGGTAGCACAAGCAGGCACATCGAAGAGGTGCCTGCTTATTGCCATTTATAAGTAAGTAATAATTATTAATTCTTTTGTACTTAGATGACTTAGAATGATTAATTAGGAATGATTTAGTAAAATAACGATTGAAGCAGCTGAAGCAGGCAACACAAGCAGACACGTCGAAAAGGTGCCTGCTTATTGCCATTTATAAGTAAGTAAAGTAAGTAATAATTATTAATTAGTTTATACTTAGATGACTTATAATGATTAATTAAGGATGATATAGTAAAATAATGATTGAAGCAGCTGAAGCAGATAACACAAGCAGACACGTCCAAGAGGTGCCTACTTATTGTCATTTATAAGTAAAACAGAATAATTTGTCATCTTTATTAAATATTATTAATTATTTTATACTTAGATGACTTATAATGATTAATAAAGATGATATAGTAAACTAACGATTGAAGCAACTGAAACAGACAATACAAGTAGGCACGTCGAAGAGGTGCCTGCTTATTGCCATTTATAAGTAAGTAATAATAAAATATAAAATAACACTGAAGTAGCTGAAGCAGGCAGCACAAACATGCACGTTGAAGAGGTGCCTGCTTATTGCCATTTATAAGTAAGTATAAATACATAGAATTTGAATAATTAATTATATTTTAATATATTTTTAGATTTTTTAAGCTATTAACTATTTTTATAATACTTTTTATGTAATTTTTAAATAATACATATTATTTTTCTTGTCTATTTTTAGGCATTGATAGTCAATTATATTTTAAAAGTAATTTAAGTTTTTAATTATTGTGATTTATAATACTTTTATTCTATTCCAATTTAAGTGACACTGATATAATTTTGAAAGTCAACCAAATATTAATATCATTTAAATTTTTTAAGTTGTTAATTATTGTGATTTATAGTATTTTTTTAAAATACAAAACAAATTAATTTTTTCGTAGACATTTTAAGCTGTTAAATATTGTAATATATAATACTTTTTATGTAATTTTCAAATAATACATGTTACTCTCCTTGTTCCAAACGTAAGTAGCATTGATAGTTAATTATATTTTAAAAATAATTTAAGTTTTTAATTACTGTGATTTATAATACTTTTTTCTTTTGTTTCAATTTAAATGACAGTGATATAATTTTAAGAGTCAATCAAATATTTTATTTCTTCTAATTTTTTTAAGTTATTAATTATTGTGATTTAAAGTATTTTTTTGTATTTTTTAAATATATAACAAATTAAAAAAAATAAGACAAATAAATTAAAATTTAAAAAAAAATGAAGGCAAGGGAAAGGACTAATGAAGTTGTGTCAAAACAGACAGGTTGGTTTTTAAAATTTTTAAGTTGTTAATTATTGTAATTTAGAGTATTTTTTACATAATTTTTGAAATATCTAATAATTTTTTTTTTAGATATTTTAAGGTATTAACTATTGTAATTTATAATACTTTTTATGTAATTTTTAAATAATATATGTTATCTCATTGTCCAAACTTTTGCGGCATTGATAGTCAATTATACCTTTTTGAATAATTTAATTTTTAACTATTGTGATTTATGATACTTTTTTTCTATTCCAATTTAAATGATAAAATGCTTAGATGGTTATAATAATTAATTAGGCGGGATATAGTAAATCACGATTGAAGCAGCGAAGCAGACATGTCTTAAATGACTTATAATAACTATTAATTTTTTAATACTTAGATGACTTATAATAATTAATTAAGAGTGATATTGTAAAATTATGGTTGAAAGCCGACAAATAGCACGGCGTGAAACTGCTCAAACTCCCTATTATTATATAAGTGAAAATATATGTTATTTTTTTCTCTCAATTTATGTGTCACAAATAAAATATAGATAATCAATTATATTAGTAATAGGGTTTCAGATATTTTAAGCTGTTGAGTCACACGATGAAGATTTGGGAGAGGGTGGTGGAGCGAAGGTTGAGAAAGATTGTGTTTATTTTGGAAAATCAATTTGAATTTATGCCTGGTCGCTCGACGACTAAGGCAATTCACCTAGTGCAGAGACTGATAGAGTAATATAGAGAGAGAAAGAGAGATCTTTACATAGTGTTTATTAACTTGGAAAAGTCGTGTGACAAGGTCCCTAGGGAGGTTCTTTGGAGATACTTGGAGGTGATGGGGGGTCCCTATGGCGTACATTAGAGCGATTAAGGATGTGTATGAGGGGGCGAAGATTCGAGTCAAGATGGTGGGAGGAGATTCTGAGTATTTCCCGGTCTTGACAGGGTTGCACCAGGGATCGACTCTTAGTCTATTTTTATTTGTCGTGGTGATGGATGTGTTGACGCGGAGTATACAAGACGAAGTGCCTTGGTGTATGCTTTTTACGGATGATGTAGTTTTGATTGATGAGTCGCGGTAAAGTATTAATGATAAGCTGAAGGTTTGGAGACAAACCCTGAAGTCTAATGGTTTCAGATTGAGTAGGACCAAGACTGAGTATTTGGAGAGCAAGTTTAGTGACTCGAGGCAAGAGGAGGAGGTGGAAGTGAAGTTAGACTCTCAGACAGTTTGCAAGAGGGATAGTTTTAAGTATCTTGGGTCTACGATTTAGGAGAATGGAGAGATAGATGGGGATGTCTCTCACCGTATTGGGGAATATTGGATGAAATGGAGGCTCGCTTCGGGAATTTTATGCGATAAGAATATGCCTCCCAAGCTTAAAGGCAAATTTTATAGAGTTGCAGTCCGACCGGCTATATTGTATAGAGCGGACTGTAGGCCAGTTAAGAATTCTCATATCCAAAAGTTGAAGGTGGCGGAAATAAGGATGTTGCGTTAGATGTGTGGTCTTACAAGGACTGGCAAGGTTAGGAATGAGATTATTCGGGAGAAGGTGAGAGTGATATCGATGGAGGAAAAAATACGAGAAGTGAGGTTGAGATGGTTTGATCATGTGATGAGGAGGAGCACGGATGTTCCAGTTCGCAGATGTGAGAGGCTGACGTTAGATGGTTTCAAGTGGGGTAGGGATAGACTGAAGAAATACTGGAGAGAAGTGATTAGACGTGACATGGAGCTATTTCAGCTCACTGAGGACATGATCCTGGATAGAAAGGTTTGGAGAAAAAAATATTAGGATAGAGGGACAAGGTGGGTGGATGAATCGTAGTTAGTAGTTAGGGGGCTTTAGTTTCTTTTGTTTGGAAATGTACATTATTTTTGTGGATGTCATATCTATGTTAGTTTTATCATGTTTCATACTTTGCATATTTTTGTGTATTGTCCTGTGTCTTGAGCCGGGGGTCTATCGAAAACAACCTCTCTACTTCTTTAGAGGTAGTGGTATGGACTGCGTACATTCTATCCTCCCCAGACCCCACTTGGTGGGAATATACTGGGTTTGTTGTTGTTGTTGTTGTAGCTATTTTAATTTATAATACTTTTTTAACAATGTAATTTACTATTTAAGCCGTCAGCTATTGTAATTATAATATTCTCTTCTTGTCAAACTTTTGTGGCATTGTTAAATTATATTTTAAAAATAATTTAAGTTTTTAATTACTGTGATTTGTAATACTTTTTATTGTATTCCAATTTAAGTGACCCTGATATAATTTCGAAAGTCAATCAAATATCATGAATGAAGTAGCGAAGCACACATGTCTTAAATGGCTCATAATAACTAATTAGAAGTGATATGACAAAATTGCTATAAAAATACTTGATGAAAAAATTTAAGTGGGTCTCATATAAAACATCAAGTTAATTTAAAACATAAAGAATTCATTTATTATTTTATGTCTATTTTATCTTTTTATTAAATATTATTAATTTTTAATACTTAAACGACTTATAATAATTAATTAGGGGTGATATAGCAAAATTACGGTTGAAACAGCTGAAACAGATATATCATAAATGTTTATTTACTTTTTTATTAAATATTAGTATTAATTTTCTAATATACAAATGATATATAATAGTTAATTAGTGGTGATATAGTAAAATTACGGAGCAAATAGATATTTGATAGGCAAGGAGGACATCCTTAAGCTACTCATTGCCTCTTATAATATAAGAGAATTACTATATTACATTTGGGGATGTAGCGGCTGAAGCAGACATCTCATGATCGACCTATTTGCTTCAGCTGTTTCAGTCATGATTTTATTATATTATATTTAATTAATTATTATAAGTTATCTAGTTATTAAAAGTTAATAATATTTAATTAAAAAAAAACACAAAATGAATAAATTTGACGCCTTATATGCAGCTCACTTATATTTTTTCACAAATACTTTTATAATAATTTTACTATATCACTTCTAATTAGTTATTTAAATGACTTAGAAAATAAATAATATTTAATAATAAGAATAAAATAAATATAAAATAATACATTAAAAATACACGAATAAAATACTTTTCAATAATAATATCTGTGAATATTTCAGATATAACAAATATTATAGTAAAAATGAACTGTGTAAGATCTTTTAAAATTAAATTATTTTTTAAATATAAAACTGACATTCTTTTTGGGACGAATTAAAAAGAAAAATAAAGTCTAAATATTAGACCGTGCTTAGCTTGGTCGCCATGCCACTAGTATTCACTCAAACCACAACCAATTGGAATTTGCGTCCTCCTTTTGTCACTGCTTTACTTATTCATTCGCGTTTAACTTGGCACACTGTTTTACAAAAATAAAATAATAAATAAAAAATAATTAATTATATCACTTATATTAATTATAAGTCATTTAAATATTAAAAAATAAATAGTGTTTAATAATAAGGATAACATAAATATAAAATAACAAACTATCTTTTGATTTTGTAAACTGGATAAGTAAAGTCAAACAAATATTGTTAATATATTAGACAGATAAAGAAAATATTATTTATTTTAGAAAAAAAATTCTATTGAAAGCTTGAATTCGAAACGTCTAATTAAGATGAAAGAATCCTATTTAAAAGCGCATACATTTAATCTTTATAAACACACCGTGATGTTTTAATGTATCGAGTTTAGATAAAATGAGTTTGCAGTGTTAAATTTACCCATGATTCTATTCTATCATATACCACATCTTATTGATATAAAAAGTATTTTTTGCTCATATTGGATTAGTTTGCCAAATTAGTATTCATTTCATTGATCACTACATCATACGTTTAAATGCTAACATGAAAAAATTATTTTAAAAATAATTATAAAGAAAGATTAAGTTCAACTAGATTTACATATATTTTCTTTTTAACTCTTCATATTGGTGCGTCTTGAAATTGTTAATATTCGATAAGCATAATTTAATTGTTAACTTATTAAAATGACAATTACGATCGGGGCGCGCTTTTGTCAGATATTGTATCGATGATCAATTAAGATTGGTGCACACTTTTGACATACAAAAATGTATTTTTAGAGTGGTAAATGAAACTTTTCCGCAGGAAAGAAAAAATCAAGGTCAAAACCATTTGCCAAATAAAGTCGTAGCTTTGACATTACAAAAATGATGTCCTTTTAAGAGTGGTACCTACTTTCTCGATTTATTTTTACTTATTCATTATATTAAAAATAAATATTTAATTTATTTAATTTAAAATTAATAAATAATTTATTTTTTATATTCATTTTATCTTTGCTATTAAATATTAAGCAAAATTACTTTAAAATACAACTTTACTTTCTATTATTACACAATCTCTCAAATTCCAAACTAATTACAAATATCCTATTTTTATAATTTCTCTCTCTATAATTCAGATATATATACATATGTATATATATATATGTATACACATATATGTATATATATATATATATATATATATATATATATATAACACTCAACCTTCCCACTTATAAGCTTTTTTGCCTTAAAAAATACCAACAATCAAAGAGCCACATTCAAAAAGTTACCAACTTTAAATTTACAATCATGTTTGCATCAAACTCCTCATCATTATCTTTCTACATACATACATAATATATACATTAAAAATAAACAAATCTACATTATTTTTTTCGTACCCATAACCCATTTTGCCAAAATCATGGCGTTTATTAAAGGATCCTTCCATTTTTTTTTGCAGTAGACCCACTATCCCCCACTACCAAAGAAAATGGTAGTTAGCTGAGGGAGGAGGGCAAAGGAGACAAAGAGGGATGGGTTGAAAACCCCAAATTCAATCAAAGTGAACCATCTTTCGATATCGCCGCTCCATCAGTCAACGACAGTCAACGACGGTGAACCATCTTTCGATATCGCCGTCGTCGCCGGTGGTGAAGTTAAGCGTTTAGAGCAAGGAGCGAACATCATGACTCCGTCTTCTCATGCTAGAGTATATAAATTTTTGAATCTATTTATTTTGCTTGTTACTTCATTCCATATACATAACATTATTATGTACATGAGCGTATATACTTTAATTTTGTCATGTATATGTGGTGAAACAAACACTGATGGACTATTTATTTTAGTAGATATACGTTACAAAATTATGTATATGCTATGCATAGTGTTATACATATCACAATTATGTATATAAATCCATATACATAATTCTGTTATGTATATGTGTTGAAACAGATACTGCTGGACTGCTGTTTTTTTTTTTTCATAACATATACATAGCAGTGATAAGTATATGAAAGAATATTAGGCATGAATATTAAGCGTGTTTTTTTGTTTTCAAGTTTTGAAATTTTTTATTGAAGTTTTGTTGCATATTAAACTAATATTGATTTGCAATGTATATTATTACAGGGGATGCAATTCAGATGCAATTGCCGAAATCAACCCGAGATTCCTCAATCTCTAATTCTGATCGTTGAAATTAATTGATGTTTCAAAATTTTAAAATTGAAAAGTTGTTACTGAATTTAAGGGATCCATTAATCACAATTTCATAAATATAGCATAAATTGTGTTATGTATTTAAGGTAGATGTTTTATTTTCTTAATTATAGTGAAATCAGTTAGAGATACGTAGATGTTTTATTTTCTTAATTATAGTGAAATCAGTTAGAAATACACAAGTAATGTATATCGGCATCTAGTTATGTATATGAATAATTAAAATTCAGGAGAGAGAAAAATTAAATAAGAAGACCAGGAGAGAGGATAATAAAATAGCAAACTAATGGGATTCATGTCATTTACCCTAAATATTATTCATCACCCAATGCATTTTTTGTTATCTCTATGTATAAAATTTATATTTATCAATATGAACTTCAACATTAAGTTCAAGAACAAGTTCAAGAACTACAAGAAGTTCCAACAACTTCAAACGAACTATCAAAATGAAGTTTCTACCATTTTCTAAAAAAATAGTAAGACCAAACTCAAAAGAAAGAAAACAAGATGAAGATAGAAACGATAGAATCAAGTCTATCAAATTTATGGTCTTTCCTTAAGAAATTTATTTTCCTTAAGTATCCGAGGTTCATGGAATCTTTCCTCCCCGGATAAAATGATTCACTTCAAAAAATAGCGGTACCTCAAATTTTCTGAACTTTGAACTCACTCAATGATTTGAAGATCACACTATAGTTTTTAGAAGAAGAAGATGTTTATCAACTCAAAATTCGTATCTTTACTTGAGGAAAAATTCAGGTATTTATAGCCAAAAGGTATTGCTTTATAAAGGAAGCAAAGATTCACCGAACAGTGCACTGTTTCAGAAACGTCACCTATCTGCGCTGTATCTGCACCTGACCTGTGCTGCATCTGCGCGCACAGGTAGCGTTTGACACAAACCAGAATGTTCTGGTTTGTTCTACGCTCGACCTGCAATTGTTATTTTGTTGAAAGCAGTACCTTGAAGGGTCACGTCCCTTCGAGGTGCATTGTGAGTACGTCCATAAATGAAGAAAAAATTTTCTATTAGATTTTTGGATAAATCCAAAGCCGATACCAAAGCTGAAGCCAAGTGAGCGAAGACAACGACGGTGAGAGGCATGTCTTATTTTTGCCTACCTATCTACATGAAGGAATGCATCTCAATATAAGCATAAGAAAGTTCCTTTCTCCTACTAATGTTGGAGAACTTTACTTCCTTTACGTGAATAATTACTTCACTTTTTCCTCCATTTTCCATTCACATATACACGTAGAACCCAATATTTTTTATGGCATTAAATTTATTATATTTAAAGTGTTATAAATGTATTATCATATATAGGCAATGTCTATTTGTGAAAAAGTTAGAAATCCCAACTTTTGGAATAAAGTTAGATTTTCCCTATAAATATAGGGATTTCCCTTCATTGTAAAAGACCCCTCAAGAATTCCTCATGAGAAATAAAGAAGACTCCTCTCTTCTCTCTTAATTTTTTTTGTTCTTACTTTATATTTCATTACACATTATCAGCACGAACTCTGTCATTTTGAGCAGATATTTTTCTTGTGCATCATAAAATTATTTATTTCTTTGTTAAAACTGCCGAAGCAAAGTGAGATTATAAAATCTCATAACAATTTTTAAGTAAGTAGTAAAAGTAAGTTCAAGTCATGGGTTTGATAAAAGATATACCAATTGCTATGGAGAATAAAGTATATTATGCTTTGAAAAATAATATTTAACTACAATACAGAATATGGTTGATTATTTGTTATATAACCTACAAACGTAACATATGTCTATTGCCTCCCTTCTTTAAAGGTATGGATTTATATTTGTTATATTTTTTTAGAGTTTCATGGTGAATTCTATTATGCTCTGATCTATTATATTATTAGTTTAGGGTGATGAGACCGTGGATACAAATACCATCATATAAAAAGATAAGAGATCGAGTTAGAGTCTCGATGCACCATGATGATAAGATGTTGGGTTTAAGTCCCATCGATTTATGACCTAAGATGACTTTATATGGATAAGACATTGAGTTTGAATCTCAATGCACCATATTGATGATATAACAATGGCTAAGGTAAACTAATGTGTTTTTGGTGAAAAAACATGAAATTTGTCTTATTAAACATGCTCCATTTCTTGCAAAGAATATGATAGCAGTGCACAATATATCTGAAAGAAGACAAATGATTGAACGTACGGATATAAGCATGGAGGGATAATATGATAATAATCATTAATAGTGATAATATTTTCACACACTTATTATTATTATAAGATATATTAGAATAAAAATTCTCTACATTAGATATACGCCTCGATTTGCTCTTAAATTAGCAATATTTTTGAAAGAGGTTATAAGCTATCATAATTTGATATACTTAAGGCACAATTATATTCCATTCTAGGGGAATGCGCATTTTGATTATTATAAATACAAATCTATACCCCGGGGTGAATGTGATAGTATATAAATTTGAATGTGTTTTTAGTTGTGAAGATATCACAATCCACCTACAAAAGAGGTAGAATAATTGGAAAATAGAATATATCCAAGTTACTATGATAAGAAACACTAATGTGAAAAGTTATTAGGGCATAGTGAGATCACAAGATATAATAAACAAGGAGTTTATTGATATAAAATTTATGTCACAGTAAATCAAAAGTTTACTAAAGCAAAAATCACATGTCATGATAAACTTAGAGTTTACTAGTACAAATAAGTTCATACATTGGCATGAACGATTGTGACATCCTGAGAGTACTAAGTAACACTACAAATGCCTAATCATCACCCTAACCCTAGATTCTAGTGTTAATTGCTATGTCAACGGTGGGAGGCTAGCCACCTCCAGCGACTGGCGTAGAACCACTATCCTTAACCCAATTCTCTCATCTTCCAAATAAGACTACCACCCTTCAAAATACTAAAAAACCATGAAGAGGAAGTTACTAGCCCTAAAAGAACGTTTGTTGATTTATTGAAGAGTACAACCTCTAATGGGAAAGTTTTTGACGTTGAGCCCATTCATGTGAAAAAAGCTGCTTATATAGATGGTATTCATACATTCAAGTGGACTGAGCATGAAGTGAATAGAGTGAATATAATTGAGAATTTACAATTCGCTGTTGTTGGTAAATTTTTACACGACTGTCCTGACATTGGAGAACTTAGGGAATTAATTTCAAAATAATGTAGCATTACAAATGAATGTAAAATAGGTCTATTGAAAAATAAACATATGCTAATGAGATTTGAATGGATTGAGGATTACATAACTATGTTAGCGAAAAATGTTTATTACATAATTGCAAGGATGGATATGTATATCAAATGCGTCCATTTATATATGATGCAAACTTCATGCCAAAGGAAGAAACATCAAAGGTGGCCACTTGGATTTCATTCCCAGATCTTCTACCTACTTTCTTTGTTAAAGAGGTATTATTTTTACTGGCTTCAGCAGTTGGAAAACCTCTCCATTTGAATTCAGCAACCATCAACAAGACTCATCCTAGTTGTTCTAGGGTAAAATTTAACTGGACTTGCTTGCATATAAACCTGAGTATGCATACATGGAGATTGAAAATGATGTAAATCAGGAGAACAAAATTATAAACATTAAAATCCAGCATGTTGCTCTTTTGTCCTATTGCAAGAGGTGCAAATTACAGTGGCACAATGAAGATGATTGTTGAATTTTGTACTTAGAGTTACAAAAAAGAAATGAAAAATAAGAGCAAGTGCAATAGAAGATATTTACCAAAAGCAGAAAATGCATAAGGTTCCTATGAGGAATCCTACAAATAGATCTTTTACAAAAAAAAGGTGAACTCATGAGTGACAAGGCAGAACAGACAAGTAATATCATAAGTACCACCAACCATTTTGAGGCTTTGAATTAACAAGATCAAGTAGAGGAAAAAGACAAAGAGGTTAAAACTACTACGCAATTTTCACAAAGTAAAAATAACACTAGAGATTGGGTAGAGAAGACTTTCCACAATAGTCCAAAGGAATATGAATATAAAGGAGAAAAACAACATATAAGTCATTCAAATAGGATGTTGAGATACCTGGAATAGAGATAACAACATGGAATATCAATAAAAAGCTGATCACAAAAAAGAGAAAACTGAAAATGAACATCCAAATTCAATTGTTCTTCAGGGTTATAAGGACAATTCAGTTAATGAAGATACAAAGAAAGTGAACCTTTTGAGGCAAGGGATGTTATATTAGGGATAAATGTGACAAAAATTATAAAAGGTGCTGCAATAGAGTTAGTGCCTTTTCATGAATTCCAATAATTGTATGAAGTAAATTGCAGAAATAATAAAGAGCTGGTAGAGAAAATGGACATACAACAATAGTTAGCGCAAGCCATGTATCAAGAACCTTTGCAAATTGATACCTCTTTGGGAAGGACAGAATAGGTGGGATCATATCCAAAGATATTTTATAACATATTGATGTTGGATATGACATAAATAGAGAGGGGGAGAAAAACATAAACTAGCAGTTTCTTGTACAAAGTCCAGCCCTACAAAAATATTACATGATATAGTATCATATCAGGCAAAGGAAGAAAGAACCCAACAAATAGGTATCAGTCCTAAGCAACTTGTAGAAGACAAGAAAGAGATTAATAATGTAAATTGTGAAAATAAATCTTTTAAAGAAGCTAGTTTATTACCACAAACTGGAACTAAGGAAAACAAGACCAAAAATAAGGGTGAGACACTGCCTAAGAGGACAAATCCAAAGAAAAGTGTCAAAACTATCCAGAGATGATGCTTAAATCTTTATTTTGGAATGTAAGGTTTGTAAGGACCCAAAATTCATTCCATAGGATTCGGATGTTGAATAAACATCATAAATTTTCTTTAAAGCTTTGATGGAGTCTTTTTGAATATGAATCGAATTCAAAGATACAAAAGAAGGTTAGACATGCCTTATGCAAATTACAACCAAAATGGTAAAATCAGAGTTTTTAATTCAAAAACACATCCAAGTGCATGTCATTATTGATTCAGAGCAACACCTGACTTTAAGATTGTCATTTTTAGAGATAGTCAGTCACTATTACTCACTGTGTCTATGCTAAATATGATGCACAAGAAAGATTAGATTTGTGGGATGATATTTATGTACTGAATGAATATGAATTAAATTCAAAGATACAAAGAAGGTTAGCCATGCCTTATGCAAATTACAACCAAAATGGTAAAATCTAAGTTTTTAATTTAAAAACACATCCAAGTGCATGTCATTGTTGATTCAGAGCAACACCTGACTTTAAGATTGTTATTTTTAGAGACTAGTCAGTCACTATTACTCACTGTGTCTATGCTAAATGTGATGCACAAGAAAGATTGGATTTGTGGGATGGTATTTATGTACTGAATATGAATATGCAATTGTCTT
Organism: Capsicum annuum; assembly: GCF_002878395.1. NCBI lineage: Eukaryota > Viridiplantae > Streptophyta > Magnoliopsida > Solanales > Solanaceae > Capsicum > Capsicum annuum. The sequence continues at coordinate 90,791,467 of NC_061118.1, read as the reverse complement.
GGTTGATTAGGGGTAATTTTAATGTCATTTTTAGTGATAAAGAGAAGATAGGAGGTCTGCCAGTACGTCTTCAGAAATATAAGAATTTTGCTTTTTGTATGATTTCATGTGATCTTGTTGATGTCAAATTCAAAGGTAGCCCCTTTACTTGATGGAATGGCAGGATTAATAATGAGTGTATTTTCAAAATATTGGATAGGATTCAAGTTAATCAATCCTTTTTGGGTTGCTTTGGAGTGGTAGAATCTGAATATTTAGCAAGGACTGGATCAGATCTGTAACGACCCAAGACTACCCCCTAGTCGTCACATGGTGCTTATGACCCCGAAGGACCACAAGATAACCCATGAATGATATCTGCTGTGAGCACTGAATAATAATACTATAATTAATGTGAAAAATGAGCTGAAATTCTAAATAGTTCAAAATATCTAAAATGCTGATAAATAACAACATCTGATAAAAACTAAAAACTGTCTGAAAATCCTCTAACTGAATCTATCTGAATATGGGTTGATGGGACAATCCCCCAACTAACTACATCTACTAACCTAATACATCTACTGAAAATATGAAATAATATAATATCCTCGAATGATGAGGACTCAATGCTAAATCTACTGTTGCTGTCTAAACTTGAATCTACTAGCGTGATCGGGAACCTGAGCGTCCGAACCTATGATATGAAACATCATAGCACAGAAAAGTATGCGTCAGTACATGGGAATGCAGTGGTATTCTAGATAAGGTAAGGCTGAATGCAAGGGTTCATATGCATGAGGATATAACTGACTGAATGAGAATAACTGAACAGGAGAGTACGTGAAGAATCTGAGAATACTATAACTACTGAGAATGCAATCTGTGCATATACATATATATATATATATATAAAATGTAACAGAATTTTTCTTACGCTAAGTATTGAGTTCTGATAACTGATTAACTGATACTGATTGACTGTATCTGACAGTCCTGATTTTGTAAAACTGAGCTGAGTTTTGAACTGAAAATTGAAACTGTAGGAGGTAATTATCTAACTGACATGCCTCAAATCTGAACTGATAGGGTTCCAACCAGTAACCCCAGTTGAAAGGGTGCTAATACCGTGCCACGGTTACTAACACTAGAAAACCAAGATGCCAAGCCTAACTGACTGGTGACACTTAGGCGGAGCCAAGCCTAATCTGACGGGTGACCCCTGGGAGGTAGGCAAGCCTAGTCTAACGGGTGACTCCTCATCCTGCGTTGGCTATGCATTTCTAGAGTACAGGGATTGCTACTAACAACTCTACCTATCTGACGGGAAAGCCATCATCCCTGCTCTCGCTCGGTGCTGAATCCTACTCCCAACTGAAAGACACTAAACTGAGTATATTGAACTGGACTGGACTGAGACTGAGTTTACTGAGTTTTCCTAAATTTTGTAATTGACTGAGTTCTACTGAGTTTTGTAACGGACTGAGAGTACTGATCGTGATATGACTGATACTATTTTTTAACTGACACTGGCTCTAGTTAAACAACTAAATTATCGGATATTAAATACCCTCAGGACTCGATAGCATGAAAAGTAAAGCAAAGCATAATCTTGAATAATATAACACTGTTCACTTGGTCATAATTCATTCATAGAGACATTTCATCAAACACTTGTAATGCATTAACTTGTACATGAATAGGATCACTTAATAACATGCCATACCTTCACTAGTCAATTTACATAAGAATTTTATCAAACACTTGTAGGGAATAAGCTTGTACATGATTAATATCTCATAATAATATCTCATGATTCATCTATCTACTTCACATAGGCATTTTAGCAAATACTTGGGGAGTATGAGTATTTCACATGATAATGGTCATCACATAAACATCATGAATACAATACTTAATTGCAAATTCAAGGCCCCCTAAATAGTATTCTATTTTTCGTGAATCTTATCATAATCATGGATTGAAAACCAAATCAACATCATAGATGCATTAGTCACTTTATAAATTTAAGGGTCTACCAAGATAATCACATATTTTTTATACATGCTATTTAATTTCATGAAACTTGCACTTAAATCATGGATTGAAACCCAACCACTATCATGAACATGGATTCAATCTAATTCAAATATGGAAATAATAAATACATTATCTTTGTACTTTGATAAAGGATTATTGGACTTCATGGGTGAAAGGGACCCATGAATCAACATCTAACATACTTTAATTTGTGAGATTCTTGAAGTTCTTGAAGGATTTCTTGAGCTTGACCTTGATTTCTTGAACTCAGGTTTTGCTTCTTTGAGAAAGAATGGCTTGCTTCTTGAGAAAATAGTGAATTAATGAGCAATTTGTGCTCTTTTAGGGTTTGATTGCGTGTTTAGGCTGACTGGGGGTGAGGGAAAAAGACCTTAGTGCCCTTAAAATTAAAACTCAAAATTGACTGAAAATCTCAATTTTGTATGTTGGCACGACGAGACACTATCGCGCCGTGTCACTGGAAACTGGGCTGATGGCGCGATGCAGTGCCATCGCGGTGCCTCACTGGTTGTGAATTTTCTCTTTGGCGCGATGCGCCATGATCGTGGAGTCACACTGAAAAGTGATAATTGGAAAAAAAGGCTAGTGGTGCGATGCGGTGGTACCGCATTGTCTCACTGGAAAATGACAAATGCCATTTGGATTGCCTCCGCGACGCGCTGGAGTACCAAGTGGTACACTGTCTAACTAAAATGGCTCTAACTCTTTACCCGGGTGTTGGATTTGGGAGAATTTGGTATCGATGGAAATCTTATTCAATTTTTCTCACAATGAAAAGTCAAAATATTGAAAATTCCATATGTACAAAAAGTGTATTCATCTTTAAAGCAAGTCTTTAACATTATAGAGATGAATTTTAAGCTAAGAAAAAGCACAGGGTGTTACAAGATTATGTTCCCTTACTATTGTCTTGTGGGAATTAAACAAATTTTAGTTGAAGGCCATTTAGATTCCTCAGATTCTGGTCAAAAAATAAGGATTTTTTGCAGGTGGTCAGGGATAACTGGGTGACAATTGATGACAGTGATATTTTTGTGAGCCTTAAGCAAAAATTGAAAAAGACATCAGTTGCTTCATTTGGTTGGGGTAAAAAGTTTTGGTGATATATTCATACAACTTATAATTATAGAATAAATTGTGAGGATGAAGGAAGAATAATTTGAGGCTGATCCTTCCTCCTTACACAGAATGGTGATTCAAAAAGTACAAGAAGAATTGAAGAAATATATTCACTATGAAGAAGAGTTTTGAAGGCAAAAAGCTAACATCCAATGATTTACAGAAGGAGAAAGAATATAAGATTTACTCATAGCCTTGGTAATGGGAGAAAAGAAGATTATCTATAAAAAGAATTCAAAATAAAGAGGGAGAGTGGATGGAAGAGACTGATCAGGTGGCTGGTGCAGCAATTGCATTTTACTAAGATCAGTTTACAGAATCTCAGACAGCTGCTAAATTTTTATTGCTGAATTTCATCCTTAATTTGGTGTCAGAAGAAACTAATAGATACATAAATTCTCCACCAACCAGAGAGGAGGTACAAAAGGTAGTGTTTGAATTAAATGGAGACAATACTTATGGTCCAGATGGATTTTTTTTTGTATTTTCTTTAAAAAGTACTAGGATATTATTGGTAAGGATGTCTACAGAGTGGTGATTAAATTTTTCTAAGAAAATCTCTTTATAAATCCATCACTCACCATAACCTGGTTTTATTGCCTAAAAAGATATAATTCAGTCTTTTTCAGACATGAGACCAATTAGTCTGAGTAATTTTCTCAACAACGTAATTTTAAGGATTTTACATGACAGATTAGAAAACCTTTTACCTAATATCATATCAAAGAATCAGTCTAATTTTGTGAAGGGTAGGAGCATTACTGAAAATATTCTTTTAGCCTAAGAGATCATAATAAATATCAAAAAAGGGGAAAGCCTACAAATATGGTTATCAAGCTGGACATGGCTAAGGAGTATGATAGGGTAACTGGACATTTTAGTGCAAGTGCTTCAAAAGATGATTTTGATTAAAAGGTGATTGATAAGATTTGGAGGCTATTGGCTAACAATTGGTATTCAATACTAAGAAATGATCAGGCACATAGTTTCTTTCACTCCACCAGGGAGTAAAATAGGGTGATCCTTTATCACCTATTTTATTTATTTTTTCTATAGAAGTGTTATTTAGAGCTTTAAATTTTTTATTTTGGGATGCTAGTTATAAGGGTTTTGGTTTGCCAAAATGTAGTGATGACATCAATCATCTAGCTTATGCAGATGATACCATCATATTTGGATTTGCAGATAGGAATTTCTTAAAGATGTAAGTGGATATTTCAAGAATTATGAAGAGTAGTTTGGACAATTGATTAACAAAGAGAAGAGTTTCTTTTATGTTTATCGTAAAACTATATAAACTCACATTAAAGTGGTGGAAGATTGTACAGGTTTCTCTAGAGTAATTTTCCATTGATGTATTTAGGATGCCTAATAGGGCATGCAAGGAAAAGATAGGTTCACTTCTCGTAGTTGATGAAGAAAGTACAAGAAAAATTGCAGGCATGGAAAGGAAAAATGCTATCTTTTGGTGGTAAGGCTATTTTAATAAATAATGTTTTGGGTAGTACTCCCACTTATTTACTATCTACTATTAATACTCCTAAGTGTGTTATTCATGACTTTCTTAGGATCTTTGCTATAATTCTATGAAATTGTAAAGAAGTTGGTAGGAATAAATATTAGGTGGCATGAAATGATATTTGTAGCCCTAAAGATGAAGGTGGGTTAGGATTTAGATCATTATTTGATGTATCTAAAGCCTTTTTTGCTAAATTATGGTGAATATTTAGAAACCAAAAATCTTTATGGACTAATTTCATGTGGAATAAATATTGGAAGAAAGTTAGACCCCAAATGGTGAAGTAGAGGAAAGGTTCTTTAATCTAGAAAAATATGCTTGAAGCAAGGGAATATTTGATCAACAAATATAGTGGAAATTTGAATATGGAAATTCAGGTGTCTGATATGACAATTGGACAAAATTGGGAGACCTACATTTCTTCTTACCTATTGATCATACAAGAATATGCAAGTAGAAGAGATGAATCAATATTTTGTGGATGGGGAATGAAATTCTGACCTATTACAATTAAATTTTGGGAATGAGATTTGCAATTATGTGGTACAAAATATGAAATACAAGGTGATAAAGAGCAATTGTATAAAGTATGATGGATGTTGAATGCTTCTGGAAATTTCAGTATGAGATCTGCTTGGAATTTTTAGAGAGAAAAAAAGTCATGATTTTTATGAGGATTTGGATGAAAGATATTCCATAAGGTGTCTTTTTTCATTTGGAGATTATGGAGGAAAAGACTGTCAGTGGGTGAATTGCTATTCAGGAGTGGTATTTGTGATGATTTTTTATGGTGGTGCTGTGATAATTAGGTGAAAGAAACTATTGTACACTTTTTTTATAACATAACCTATATCTAATGGTATATGGTATTATTTTGCATCATGTGCAGATATTGATGGCCCTTTCTTACAACTGAAGGAAAGTGTTTTTAAATAGAGGAATGGTCCCACAAATGCAAAGCTTTATTCTCTATTTAAGGCTATTCCTATGTTCATTCTATGGCTGATATGAAGAGAAGGAATGTGATTAAATATGGAGGTAAGATGTCAACTTGGAATATGACAAAGAAAATAATCAGGAATATGGTGTTTCTAATTAAAACATTATATCCTTGTTTTAAATTCATCCCTGAGAATTGGCCTAATCTGTTGAATTTTTTTACAAGGTTATACTCCTAGAATTAGTTGTTCTGTGGTGTATTGAAAATTTTGATGGGGCCTCTAAAGGTAACCCTAGTAAAAATTGTTGTGCATTCTGTATAAAAGATGACTAGAGCAGTTTTTTATATGTCGAGTGTAGAATAATATGAGACTCAAATAATCTAGTGGCTAAGGTGATGGCAATGAGAATGGAATTAGAATATTGTAGAGATCATAACCTCTTTCCTTTGGTATTAAATACTGATTCTCTGGCTATGAAGAATTTTGTGGAGGAATATTGGGAGGTTCCAAGGTACTTATCTGTAAAAATAAAAAGAATTCAAGAGTTAAAGAAAGGGGAGGAGGTGATTCTGAAACACACACATAGGAAAGGTATCAAAGTAGTTGATTTTATAGCTAGCTGAATTTTCTTGCAGGTACTGATAGATTAACTTATTCCACTTTTCAGGATTTACCAAATGAAGCTAGGGTCCTATTGAACATGGATAAATTTCAGGTCCCTAATCTCAGAATAAAAAAGATTCAAAATAGGGAGCATCACATTGATTTCAGCTAATCAAAATAGTAAACAAACAATTAGCATACAATACATTAAGTAGGAACAACAAAACAATGCATATGAATTAACGAACAGTAGTAAGTACTGAAATGCAGTAAGTGAAAGAGTAAAACAAGGATGCACGTAACATTTTACCTAATTTTTGGGATTAATATTGCTTTGGATTTTAGGACAATGGTATTAGCTCCTCGTTTGAGCTCAACCCTTTAAAAAGATGAAGTGGGTGAAAATCTCAACTATAATCAGGTAGATAAGTAAGAAGGAAAAATGAAAGAACTTATCTAAGGTCAGGAGGTATGAAACTGGGTTGATTAAGATGGAAAAGTCTTCGATTGGGTGATTTTATGGCATTTGTGAGAAGTTTAAACACCCAAGATGAAATATACTCAAAGAACAATCTAAACTTCTGATTTACACGTTAAAATATTAGAAGAGAATAAACTTCTGATTCTTGGTCAAATATATATGAAGAACATCATTAAGCTCAGAAGGGTTTTATCATCATTTTTGGGACCAATTTTAAGCATAGAAGAAGATAGAAGAAGCTGAACATCAATTTCTGAATGTCATTCACCGAAATTTCAGCAGAATTTTTGATGTGATAAAGAAGAAAGTGAAGAGGCGGTTACTTTCCTAACTTGGTCATGTTTAGTTGATAGGTTTTCCTTCTGTGGTTCTTTATGTAGTTGTTGTATTTTTTGATTTGGGCCACAGAATGGGCAGAGTCATTTGAAAATATTTTGTTTTAATAAAATTCCAACTTGGCCTATTCAAATAAAAAAAAGACTGTGACATTTTGAAGATGTGCATATTAAGTGTTAGAGATATATTGAATAACTAAGAGATTCTTCAAGAATAGTTTATGTTGATTGTTCTCATGATAAGTTGGTTGGACCAATGAATGTTGGGATTGGATCCCTAAATTCTGAAAAGTATAAAAGGTAAATATGGCCCGTTCGCCTATCATGTGATATTTTGAAAAGATGCATTAATAAGATGATCACATGTACATTTATTGTCAACCTACAGTATGACATTCATAAAGTTGCTTGCTCAATAAAAGAGCATAATTTTCATATTGTGTAATCAAGACAATTTATCTTGATAATGTTGGTTTGACATTAATATGTTCAAAAAAATTAGTTAAATCATTGCTTATGAGAACAAAACTTCATGTGTTGGTTGAAATATGATATATTTTACACAAAGTACTTGTATGCAGCAAACCAATAAATTATGATTAATTTTCCCTCAAAGTTGATTCAAGGTCAGGAACCACACATTTTCATCTAATAGTTTTGATGTGCGGTATACGATTAATAGATATACCATGATGCACAAAGATGGATTCCTCAAAGAAGTTAGAGGATGCATGTTAGTACATAGGGGGAGATTATAAGCAACTATGAAGTATGATAGGAATTTTCATCAGATCTCCATTCAAAAGATAATTCAAGTTAAAGGTCGAAAGCATTTGCTGACTCAAATTTAATCTTATATTTAAGATGCTCCTATTATACGTCTTTAAAGGACAAAGTCTATGCATATATAAAGCATGGTAGACCAATTGATTTCAAATAAAATAATTCTTGAAAAGAATAAGGAGAAAATGATCATAATAAGAAGTAATATGCTTTTGATGAGCCTACGACATAACACTTTATGAAACCTTATGAAAGGTTCAGGTACCTGAAAATAATAAAGTAATGAGATCTTAAAATATTATATCGCATTGTGAACTGATACAAAATGATATATCATTGATAATATCTTTGATACAATATTTGTGCAATATCGTAAAAGATTATGAGGATCTGAATTCTATATTTATTTAAGCATGCTGACGTAGAAGTATCAAGTGACATGAAAGGATGCATCTTGGTAAGTATAAAACTTATTTATTTTGCAGTCCATACACTTGAAGATGTTACACATGGAATGCTGAATATTGTCACTTGACAAAATTTATATGAAAACTTTTTCAAGGATTCAAAATGTTTGAAGTATATAAAGTTTTGAAAAACTTATTTATAATACTTATTTGCATAAATTTATAACATTGAAACTCTTGGAGAATTTTTAAAAGTAATAGATTACTTGCTAAAATGAAAAATACGCTGAATTGGATTGGTACCATATCTTAATGCAATGGGTGTATTAATGTATCTTGTAAATACTATAAAGCCTGATATAGACTTTTTTGTTAATTTGTTAGCAAGATATATTTCTGATCCTACTAGGAGACATTGAAATGGGATCAAACGCATATTACAATATCTAAAAAGGACTACTGATATAAGCTTATTTTATTCTAAGGATTGCAGTCCCGATCTTGTTGGTTATGTAGATGTTGATGTTGAGTATTTATTTGACCCCCATAAAGATCGGTCTCAAGCAGTTTATGTGTTCATATGTTGGGGTACTGCCATATCTTAGAGATCTACAAAGCAGTCTATCATAGCTACTTCACCGAACCATGTTGCGATTATTGCTATTCATGAAACAAGTCGAGAGTGTGTGTGGTTGAGGTGCATGATACATCTCATTCGAGAAAAATCTGATTTGAAGTGTGACAAAGTACCCATAATTTTATACAAAGATAATGCAACATGCATATCACAACTTAAGAGAGGATTCATAAAAAGAGATATAATAAAGCATATTTTGTCAAACCTTTTCTATATAAATGAGCTCCAAAAGAATGGTGATATTAACGTGCAGTAGATTTATTCAAGTGACAATGTGACTGATTTATTCAAGTGACAATGTGACTAATTTATTCACTAAGTCTCTTTTATTCTTGGATAACAGAATTTCCCATGCCTTACACTTTCCCTTCTTCGATCCTTGACGAAAATTACCCCAACCTAATTTATTTTCTTATCTTGCAATTCGATGCTAATAGAGTCGAAATAGATATATAACATCAAAGTTCATGATTCAAATGTCTTCAGCTTTACTAATATTATCATCTAGGGTTTGTTGGAATCTATTGTGTTACATACTTGTCGATTCAAGGTCATGTTGGAAGATAGCGCTAGGGAGTTGACTTTAACCATGTTACCATCCTTTTGGTACACAATTTTCCTGAGCTATTAATTTTGATTTAAACTAGTAAGAAAAATAGTGATCAGTTGAACCAACACCACAATAGTTCTGATCCCACGGTGGATGTCAAACTGTTTATCGAAAAATGGTAAAGTTGAATTTATTTACCAAAAAATGGTACGGTTGAATTTTTTATAAGGTCAATAAGACGTGAATCAATTAAACTAGTTAATTAGTTGTTAAATAGATAAATACATTATTAAAATGAAATTAGTATGTTTAAAATAAAGTAAGGCTAGTTAGTGAAGCAATAGAGCTATGTTGCTTAGACCTTTGAGGTTTCAGCCTAGATTCAGAGATAGTAAAGCATAGTTGGTTCCATATTTGGAGACGATTCAATATAATTTTATATTGAGAGCTATGTCTTGATAAAAAATTATGAAAATAATGGAAAAGCTTTTAGCAGAAGAACATTAGCATATTGCTATAGTATTGTCAAAAATTAATGTCTTAGAAATACGTCAAAACTACTATTTATAGTTACATCAGGCAATAAGAAAGCTCTATTCAAGCTCTAAAGTATTATGCTCAATGGGAATACCGTTACACACCCCAAGTAATACTTCTCTTTTTCTTTTGTAATTTGTAGGATTTTGTGTGGATAGATCTATATCTGTCCTTTTGTTCCTTTAATCCACCTTTGGGACACCAATTCTTCTCATTTTCTTTTACTACTCCAGCCATGAGTTCTTGCCTTATTTTTTGATAATTGACAATCTAGCTATAAATTTGCAAAATGAGTTATGTCAGAGTTATAATTTAAGTTAAAAATCTTGTCAGGGGCAAGTAAAAGAGCCTTGGTATCTCAAAAGTGTCATTCACTTTTCACAACATGCTTTTGAATTCAAAAATCATTTGCATCATGCATTCAAGTGTAGCCTGGCTAGAACATACCTAACATTCAGTTGGTCCTCAACGACAACAACAACAAATCTAGTATATTCCCACATAGTGGGATCTGGGGAGGGTAGCATGTACGCAGTCCATACTACTACCTCCGAAGAAGAAGTAGTCCAACAAACCCAGTTGGTCCTAAAAACTATAATGACTAACTCTTGTCGAAAAAAGTCATTCTACCTAAAAGAAGAAAAACTACTCCTAAAAATAAAAGATACTCAATTTAAAAACTTTCTGTAAAAAAAGAATTGAAAATAAAAATCAAAGGGTGGGCGAAGATGCTATACTAAAGAACTAGAATGCTAAAAACCAACAATTTTTTCTACTTTAAAGACTAAAAAAAATTCTTTTTATATTTTTAGACTTTTTAATTTTTTAAAAATTTTCTCAACTAAAGCAAGTAAGTAAAAATAAGGCAACTACTATAGCACACTTCACCCTACAAAATATCGGAAGATATCCCTTCCTATACTTAAAGAATATTTTGCCCTCAAAGCATTAATCAAAGTAAAATATAGGTTAAGAATACTCTCTTGGGCCCTCTAGGGCCTAGCTAGAAGCATATCTTTCTCAACAATTTTATCAAGAGGTGGATGATCCCACCTTATGCTATGACCATGCTCCTTAGTTTCTAAAGTCAGGTACTCAGACTTTCTCAAATCTTTACAAAACACAAACAAAATCATACGTGTCACTATAAATAACAAAAGTAAAAAATGACAACTACCTCTATCAAAACTTAGGTTGCCTCCCAAGAAGGACCTTTATGTCACTCAAATTACACCTTGTAATGAAGTATAATGTGATCCCTGATCAAATATAGAATTCAACTAGGTTGGGATCAATCTCACAGAGAATATGGCCAGAAACCAGATCAATGCAGTTATTTAAACTAACAGTCAATTACTTTTACAAGGAGGAATTGTAAAGTAATAGGTAACAGTTTGTGAACTTCATTAGACAAGTAACATAGTATTAAAATATTATTCTTAACCAATCAATGATGATGAACTAGGGATGTGTTTCCTATGATTTCATAACTCAGTAACCGTTGCATACTAGTGATTTATCTTGGTGCTTATCGTGCAAAATGATATAATTGGTTCACCTAAACGTCTTTCAACCCTAATTAGATGAATATCACTCTAAATACCTCTCAGTCTTTGAGTGTTTAAATCTTGACCCTTACCCCTAACCTCAAATCAACTTTACTTGTTAAATCTCATGTCATTAGATGAGGATTAGTAGCCTCAAATATCTATTATTTATCTCTGTTCCCGTTCTCTGTCTCTTTTGTCAGCCAAGTTAAGAATTAAGATAAGTTTTAATATTTATAACTGTTAAAAAGACAATCAATATGAAGATAAAAATAATACATGTATGAATACCATTCAAGAATCACACTTTTAGCTCTGGACTATATACCTTTTAATATGACGCATGGTGTCACTTCATGAGTTATGTTTTAGCTTGTGAAAACTGGGCTACTTGCACATCTTCAGAACTCCATCCACGGGTATCAGTTTGACTCATACTCTTAATTTATGAGTAGTTGGATGAGTCATGATATGAACCTTGAATTTGCACAACCTCTAATCATCATTACGTATCTTAGTATGACTTGTACGTTACTTCACAAGTCGTACATAATGCTTCACAAATCATACTTAGCTATTTTTAACATATTTTCCCTACTTTTGCTTTCAGAACTTGTTTTTTCTGAATAAAAATATATAAATATATATCACTGATGTTTCATGGATCATAGTGTCACCTATGGAAACCTAGGAAAATAATATTCAATATCACTGATATATGTCCATAGTACGAATCATGGTCCCACTTCATAAGTCGTACTTTTCTACCCATAGATCCCAACTAAGTTTTTTAACTATTAACTTGTAAAATGAATGGATGACTCATGGCCAGTGAGTCAAACCGTGAGTCATAGTCTGTGTCGTGGTCCATAGATAAAACATCTAAATTCCATCACTATTTTGCTCGATAGCCCTAATAGGCTTACACCCAATATCCTTGTGCTTAATTCATTTGACTAATTACTACATCCATCAATTAACTTTTCAAAATCCTATGATTCTCTCCTAAATTCTCTCCCCCCGTCCTTCTCTATTTGTAACTCCTCAACATCCCTTCAATTCCATCAAAGTTATTATAGTCACTGCCCTTCTCATCTTCCATGATCTTAATCTTCATCGATTGTTAAGAGCACACACCCATTCTGTTTCTCAACTCAGCCTCAAGTGAATCTTTTAAAGGTATGGGCTTATGTTTCATCCATAATTGTCGTTTTTGGTAGTAATTTCTTAATCTTGGGGTTGGTTTTATATGATTAATGATAGTGACCCTATGGCATGATAAGTGAGTAAATTGAGTTATATTTGCTTCATTATGCATATGGTATATAAACATTATGAGACTGATTGGAAATTGATTGTTCATGCGTGAAAGATCCTGAAAAATTTGATTAAATTTGTTCAAGTGTGGTTGATATTGTCAATTATTGGTTTGGGTATTCATACCCATCAAGTTAACGAGGATTACAATCTAAAATTTTCATAAAAAAATTAGTATTGTTTTTGGCAAAATGGCCTGATGGACTCTTGCACTATGTCCGTTTTGTAATGTGGATACTCCTACTTACACGTTTGTTATCTGGACCCTTGAACCCATTAAAAAGCAACATTTTAAACACTTATTTACTTATGTGGTATTAACTCGATGATGTGGCAAAACACGTGTAAACACACATTTTTTAGGCGCATGATTAAATTAAAAAAATATTTATAACATTTAAAATATTAAAAAAATAGTAAATTAAAAGAAAAAACTAAAATCTCCACCCACTCCCAACCTTCATTCCAGCACCATCCTCCCCCTCGTACACCACCACCCCGTCCACCAGCTTCCCAGCCCCCATGCTGTCCACCACCTTCCCCTACTACCCTCCTCCATCCCCCACACCGTCCACCACCCTTACTTAAATCCCTTTTATTTTTGTCTAAAATCCTCCACGCCGTCCATTTATATATGTTGCCATAACAATACAACCTTAAAGTAGAAAACCCACCATCCACCAAGTGCAAGATTCATTTTTTTTCAGTTCTTGAATAGCCAAATACAATAAAATTACCAAAAATGTACAAACCCCACTATTTATAAACTGCAAAATTTAATCTTCTTCAATTATTGAATAGCCAAAACCCAAAAGCATAAAATTACAGTCTAAGTATATACAAAACTGGTACTCAGATTCTTCAAGTTTTTGATTATATGATTCAAATTAAAAATTAACTCTCTTTGATTTTTTTGAATTTTGAACAAAAAATACTTATCAGATTCTTCGGCCCTCACTTCTCAATTTTTTCAAAGAGCAAGAATAATAAGAAGATGAAGACGAAGATAATGAAGGAAAATAAGAAGGAGAAGAGAAGGGAGAAGAATAAGAAAAAGAAGAAATAGATAGATAGAGGAACAGGGGAATAAAAACAGGAAAAAAAAAGAAAAATGGGGAAGAGAGAGGAAAGAGAAGGAGGGGGGGGGGGAGGTTGTTTCTTTTATTTATTTATTTATTTATTTTAATGTTTGATATTTTTTATACTTAAAAATGTCATGATAAAAATGATGTGGCAGCTGACATGGAGCAGTTGTGTTACCCACACCGAAATAGTGTTTAAAATATTGCTTTTAATGAGTTTAAGAGTCCAGATAACAAACATGTAAGTAGGGGTATCTATATTACAAAACAAATATAGTACAAGGGTCCATCGAGCCATTTTGGCATTGTTTTTCCTTCCCAACTCCCCAAAATTTTAATTATTGATAATAAGGGTGAAGTCTGAGTAACCAAAGTGCATTAATGTGAATGGGAGAAATATACAAATTTTTTTATTCCAATGATCGTAACTGAATTTGGACTATTATGTGTGATTGAAACTTGCTAATTCCACTCTATGCTGAGACATACAACCCTTGAAAATAATTTCACTATTGGTAACCTTAATGTAGAATAAAAATAATTATTTTCAAACCTAAAGTTTGAAAAAGGGCCAACGATAGGAAGTACAATTGACTTTATGACTCATAGTTTCATCGTAATAGGCGTGGTATCAATCATATATCCTATTCCAAAGTATCAAGTTTCTACTTAGGGATCATGAATGACAACACAACTCATACTTTAAAGTCACTAGTCGTGATGTTAGTTATGGTAACATGGGTCAGAAGTTTCACTTTTCTAGACTCTTATTCACCGGTCATCCTATGAATTACAGTCTAATTGCATGAGTTATAGTTGACTTGTACGTAGTAGGTTGAGTTGAATTTATACACTCCTACTTACGAGCCATTCTATAAGTTGTGGTCTTATTCTATGCACCGTAGTTTCACTTGTACAAAGTGAGGTTACAAAGATGGGTTTTCTAGATTCTTGCTCACGAGTCGTGAACTGAAACTATAAATCGTGAACTTGTACGTAATGTTACTTGGTAAGAATTTTCTATTTTTCATTTTTTTTGTTTTTTAAGGTCTAATCTTTTCGTGCGCAGGTATCATTTCTCCCAAGAATGACTAGTAAAGCAAGGTCATCCCCAAGATATGATCCTCTATTTACAAGATGAGCCTAGTGATTCTAAGCAGCCAAATTTCCAGCCTCACTTGAAACAACATACTTGTCATGACCCAAAATAGGAACTGGCCGTGATGGGTATCCCAAGTTCGTCGTGGACCGGGATACCACCCCCTTTGCCTAGTTACATAGAACACAATACAGCTAGCAGCGGATGAATTTCGAACGTATAATAATATAGAATAAGCAATAATAAAAATGTGCTAAAAATACATAATACCAACTCCCAATCCACTTTAATCTACAAAGCCTTTAAACAAACCAAAACCAATCTACATCGAGACATAACCCCCGGCAATAGCCAAAAAGGTAACCAAGAAATTTTCTATGACAAAAACTGGACCATGAAGTAATGGGCCATACGGAGGAATGAGGCTCAGCACTTCAAGCTGACTCATAAACAATCTAAGAACCACCTATCACTACACAGGAAAAGTAGAAATGTCTTCGTTCCCTGTATTTCATGGGGATACAATATTTGGAAAAGGTTATCCGGTTGAGCACTAGCATGTAACTCAGGGATAATGGAATAAAATAGTGCCATGATCGATAATTCAAAATCATTCAATACCAATGCATACAATCATATGCATATATATATATATATATATATATATATATTTATATATAACATTACGAGATAGGGAACAAAGCTTATCATGAACTTTAAAACATTAGTTTGGACTGTGTAGCTCAACTATCATAAAAAGGCACCTACGAGCTATATGGGCTCAGCTCTCCCTGTTGAAAGGACCCCAGTGCGTGTAGCTGCATCAACCTGAGAATAATAATATGTACATATGTACCATGGGTGAATCGAACTTCCCAGTCATAAATCAAGGGTGACTTTAGCACCCAGTCATTTAACATGGGGGAATCGAACCACCCAGTTATTTAATATGGAGTACTTGAACCACCCAATTATTTCGACCCCTGCGCCAGCAAATACGATTTTCAGTGTTGGTCCCTCGGGACCTTCACTTTCACGACCCAGCTACACATTCCTCTTTAAGCCCAATTAAAATATTTAGTACATAACCCATTCATTAATTCAAAGAGCATTCATTTACGGCAACATCATGAGGTATCATCATACCAACTATAGCTTGCAAGCACATGTAATTTTTCCAAATCAAACAATTAGCTAATTGGGACTTTAACCCACTAGCCAACAAAACTCCAATGTTCCAAGTAGGAACTATACCATTTAGCCAAGAGAGACTCTAACCCCTTAACCAATAGAAATCCAAAGGTACAAGTCAGAACCAAATTATCTAGCCAAGCGAGACTCTAACCCTTCAACCATTAGGACTCCAAATTTCCAAGTTAAAACCATTCCATGGTCCTTAAGACCTTTCCAATACCATTTTATCCATTTATGCAAGGCATTAATTTAAAGTAGTAGGCAAAGCCATGCATTAGTTTAAAGTAGTAGGCAAAGCCAAATGATTCTCCACATTCTAAAACCAATCATGCAAGTAGATTGAGGTTCTCATCAATTTTAATACCAAAATCCAATTATTCGGGGGTATCCATAATCCCCATTCCATCACCATACCCATGCTCCTAATGGGTTTACAATCATCAGTTTAAAGCATAATTATTCCATAAGAGCCATGGGAAAAATATTTAAACAATCATTATCCAAAGCCCTCAACCCATCATTCAAAACCCACATCAAAATCATGTGAATACCAAAGCAATTCATGCCATAATTTAAAACACAAGTTTAGGAAGAGAGATATATGCCTTAATCACTAAGAAATTTAGAGAAGAAACTACCATTGTGCCCTAAAAGACCAAACTCTTAAAACCCTAGCCTTATCTTTGAATGGAGAATTTGAGAGAGTAAAGAGTTGTATTTGATTAGGTTATGGATGATAATAACCCTTTTTTCATGTTTTATGGATATGGGGTTTTAGTAGGAAAGGAGGAAATTTACCAGCATGACCTTTAATAAAAGCTAAAATTTCACCGTCCAGTCGCTATGGGTCTCATAACGACTTGTTAAGACACATTACGACTCGTCACCATGTGTCGTAGCCTAGGTATAAACATGCAGTGTCTACACTATTGACATTACGACTCAGACCATATGAGTCGTAATAAGACCCTATGACTCATAGGGTCTAAGTCATAGTCAAGACAGAATATTTGGGAAATCACATTAGCGCGACTACGATTCACACTATACAACTCATATGGACAAGTCATGGTCTGAGAAGTAGCTCAAGAACCCTACACTAGTCAGGCTAGGATTTGGGTCATATGACTCGTATACAGACCATGTGACTCGTATGGTCAATCGTAGTCAGGGCAGTAAGCTTAAAGCTCAAGGATATTTCAAGGACCAAAATATGGGGTATTACAGTACTAGAGAGCAATGAGCAACTCAACCACAAGTAGCTTTACCCAGTCTGAAATGAGAGAAAGCTCATTTGGGTTGACTAGTAGTGAGGAGTCTGGGTTCTGTGAATCAGGGACTGCAAGTGGAATTTATGTTTAGAGGTCACATACCTAGTCTAGCTCTTCCAAAAGAAGAAGGCAAATAGAGATAAGGGAAAAATAATCGCATTATAGAGAAGATGTTTGGTAGCAAATTTTGATCATGTAGGCTATTTATCAGTGGGGCTTGACCCTTACTGAAATAGAAAATTTGAAAAGAAGAATCTATAAAGAAAAAGAATCCATACTACCGTGTTTAATAAGCTACCAGAGATAAAATAGTCATTCAATTAATATCAGTTTGGTTAGAAGTATTTTCAGGGGCCTGAAATATTGAGCCAGATAATAAGCACTAGATGGTGCTGTCAGAAATATCAACTTGTTTACACTGAACCTGCATTGTATCTAATGCAGGCTAATTCTTCACACTTTTCCCTTTAAGAGTCTAATTTTTCAATCTGGTTGTATAAGCAACGTAAAACACTAGCATCATATCTGTGTACCACGTAGATATAATGAAAGATATGAAAAAGATGTGACCTTCGAGAGGCTAAAGAAGTTTAAGTGAATGGGCAACATTATTAGAGAAGAAAAGAAAATAATTGGGATATTCGTAGGGGTGAAATCACAAAGGCATCCTTAAACTTTGCAGCCATATTCTGGCGGGCCATTGTGCGACATGGGTTGGAACCGACTAGCAGTGATAACACTTTGAGTCCTAAATGCATAGTTTTTTAGTTACCAGTATCATGTTTGGGTATGCCTTAAATATACCCTAATATATTGTAGAGGAGATATGGGAGCGAGCCTTTAAGGACAACACTAACATCCTATTTCCATGTATTGTCTTTGCTTTATGTGGTAAGTCTTCAGTGCTAATTATTTTGCGGTTGATAATCAGGTGGAGGTTATCTAGTTATAGGATATCAGTCAGATAATGCAAATCTAGTTTCATGGGCGAGGGCTCAGCTCTCGAGTTCTTCAGGAGTAGCGCTATTTGAGGGGATTATTGATGGGGTGAGTAGGTTGATGCCCCCATCCAGAGTGAGAACATTCATTTGGTTTCTGCAAAGACACTAACTAAGACCACAATATTTGAGGCTCACTCTACATATGAACCATTATTAGCCCTATTCCAGCACCTACAACAACTGCTTCCCTAGTACCACCTGTTCTCTGTTGGTTTTCCACTGCTATAATCACTATTTCACAGGCTTACCTAAAGGGCATAGTGCAGTGATACACCAAAATTATTCCTTCCTTAAGCATTATAAGTAGTCGTTGTCAAATATATAACCTAACAACGGTTGGGGCAAATCTCCTAGGGAATATGATGAACACTAAGTCATTTGCGATTTAATTGACTACTACTCTATAGTTTTGTAAAATTAGGGGGTTTGTTAAACAATAAATTGAAATTAGTATCTTTTTTTTGGTAATTAACAATAGTCAAATATTATCAAGTATGAATCAATAGAGAAACTAAACTAGGCTTGTGTTTACCATGGCTTTGTAGCACCTTCGGATTGATGACTGCATTGGTTCTCTTAATATCAAATAATATAAATCTATCAATTTATAACATGCATCCAAATGTTTCTCAACCTAATAGGATGATTATCACTTTAATCCTTTCAAACTTAAAAGAAAAATCTTCAAGTTGGTTAATCTTATTACAACATTCAAGGTTAGAAACTTTGAATCCTCATTGATAATCCTTTTCCCCAAGTTTAATCTTTTATTTCAAGAAAATTTAATCTAAGGGTTGTTATAATGTCTACAACCATTAGAAATTTGTTAAACAAAAGGATTATCAATACACATGGGAGTGTTATTTGAATCCCAAAAGAAATCAACCCTAAAGTTTGCTATTTAATTATGGACCCGACAACCCTAGTTGCGAGTTTCTCTGCTCATAAATCTAAAAGAAAATGCAAAAAAGAAGTCATAGATGAAGAATTATTCTTGCAAAATATGAATTCACTCCTTAATTGTCTTTCAAGAGTGAACAAAGTTGCTATAAACTCAAAGGAGGTTCAAAACTTAGTATTTTTACTATGCAAAGTAATATCTATCAATAAATCTTAAAAGTCACTATTTTTATTAAAAGGAAATACAAACCAAATTTAATTTAGAGAGAATCCCCCCCATTGACGTATAGTGGACTTGATGATCGTTATCCAGGCGATGATCCTTCCTCGTCTCCATCAGTTTGATCTAGTGAATGTGGCTAGAACTTCTTGAGACCCATGGTATGGGTGATGTCCCATTGAGGGCTCGACGGTCCATTTACTTCTCTGTTGGATGACTTCTTGATTCATGTTATTCTGTCTAAGGTCTATGTATAGTCGACATCCCATTGAGTCATCGTTAGTCCATTATTTTCTCTTTCACTAGGTTTATTCAATTTTTTACATTCTATTTTACGTCCATGCTAATGGAGATGGTCCATACATGACTTTATGGCCCATGTGAGGCTTCTTGTACTTGGTATTTTCAGTATAAATTACTCCTTCCTTATCCTTGTAACTTTTCTGCAAATTAACTTAAAAACATAAAAGAAGTTGCTTAAGAACTTACAATTATTCATGGTTAAAAGAACGTGCCATCAAAAGTCGGCATATCAACACCCTCAACTTAGAAGGTTAGCTGTCCTCAAGCAACTAAATAACACAACACTATGCAAACAACAAGATTATAAAGAATACTACAGTAGTCCAAACCATTGTACTTGACCTTATCAGTTTACAAAACAAGATCATACATATAAACTAGTTATCAAACTAACCAACAAGGATTCATGCTTGGCTTCACGATATAAACTGATGACATTGCATACACATATTCCTAATAGCTAGTAATTAATAGTGCTATCCACATGACCTCACCACAAAGAAGTCACTCACCCTGAATATCAATTTAATTAGGGACTAAAATCAAATTTCTTACTCTCATAATGAATTTTAAATACCGCACATATAGAACCATAGACTTGACTTTACATTTCCACTTTGATTTTTCAAAAGGATGACGAGGATCACTATAAGACTTATCTTGAATTGTAATAAAGGCTTGGGTACAAGTAGGATTCATTTGGTAATTAGTGACATAGAAACCCTTCTTGACATCTACAGACATTTATTTTTGACTAATCATCTAGCCATTATTCACCTCCCCTATAATTATTTTCATTCACTTGGTGGAGCAACTTTTTTGACTCAACCTTTTCTTTTCCTTCTTTTCTCCTTCTTCTCTTTTTCTATTTTTGTTTGTACGCTCACAACCAATCATTCTTATTCATCAACACCTATTCTTTTCAAACCCATTTTTTGTGTATTATTTAATCTACAGTAGCCATCATCAACTTAGGTGATTTTCCTGAGTTAGGTACACAATTTCCATGGAAGGACCAGGGCCACAATTAAGGTTCAAAAATCAAAGAGTAAAGGTGATCATCTATTGAATAACAGATAGTCTAATCAGCTCTAAATAGGGATCAAGAGGTATATTCACATAGCTTAGATGATGTTTTAAGGCGATGTGGACTAGATTAGAATAAGGCCTATGATTCTTTCCTAGTCTATCAACTTACTACTTGAAAGAATGGATTGAAATTATTCTAGATGCATGCACAATGTAAGAATGTATGCAAAATAGGCTCCCACACTTTTGGCATAGAATAATACAATAATCACCAATTATCAGATTGGTTAAGCAATAATTGCCACATTCATATACAACTAGTGACACGCACAGATCCTAAGTAGTCAATCTATTTAAAAAAAAATCATACATAAGCATAAAACTTTTTTAATGGGTTCTCTTTTTCCAAAACAAAGGACTGCTATACATTCCATATCCTCTTTAAATTTATATAATAAAAATCAACAACTAAAAATAACCTAAATTTTCTAGTTTTGCAAGATAGCACATGAAGTAAAAAATATGACAAGCCCTCGTGTGCACATAGGTACCCCCACCCCTTATAAAAAGCTATGCATTATCCCCAATGCAACAGTACAGAAATGATAAAGTGCTAGAGTGAGAACGTACTAATGGCGCTTTAGGCATTTGTGTCATATGACATGGAGTGGATGTAACACTATTAATAGTGGAATCCAGAATAACTAGAACACTCAATGTAGTAGTTGATGGGGTAGAAGACTCTACACTCAATACAGCAACACAAGATGCCCCTATTGGGACACTAGAGGAGGCTTCAACATCATGAGCCCTTATTTCTTATTTTTTCTTCTTTCTTTTCTTAATGGATTATTTGTAGCTTTCTTCATCTCTTTTTTCCTCTTTTATTTCTTTGGTTTTTAGTCTTTTTCGGGTCCTTTAATTTATCCTGTGGCCTTTTCCCCATATTTTTGAGAGGATTATTCCTTAATTCAAGTATTCCATCCTCCTCCGACTCCTCCACATCCAAAATTAGGAATGCTATTTGGTTTTTATTCTTAAGTTCAACAATATCCACCTTGACTTGATCCAACTTAGCTACAAGTTTTGCCATATTAATAATTATCATTCCTTTAAGATGATCATTGAGCCTTGTTATCATATCATCGATCTGAATGTGAAGGCCACCATAAAGCTCAAGTGCTGTAACAATAGTCTTTTTAAGGCTTAACTAAAACTCTTTTGAAAATGTCTTCATCTATAACTTGAATCACTGTGATCACTTAATCAATATCATGAAGTTTTGCAGTGTCAGTAAAAATTCAAGATCAATTGTTGCAGCAGTTATTGTGTAAATTATTTCTCTTGTAGGTATGGAACTAGTGGCATCTAAGCTAGATTGAGTAGTTGCCAAAACAGTGTTCTGGACCAACACTCTACTTATGGCAGCTTCTGACACTTCTGAAGGTGTCCGTTCCACGACTTGACTAATATACCTAAGGATATAAGGCATTGGCTTGTACACTCTTAGTTTAAACTTGGTCTCATATTTGGACTCCTTAATATCATGCTTTTTTCATAAAAAATCTAGTCATCATTTCCTACTAGGATTGGTACTTGAGCTCGTTCACACAACCTCTTGATGAGACAAGAGAATGGAAGCAAAGTATATGATTTTGTTGCTTGGCTCTTTATCTCATAGTTATGATCATCCTAAAATTGTCATGCTTAAATAGGTTAGTAGGTGCCAGGTATGGTAAAGTTGATGGTCCATAGCCTTGGTAATGACCCATCAATTCTACCATTATACCTTTATAGAATCAAACTCAGACCTAGATGCTGAATGACAATGAAGTCAATGGTATGTAGCCTTGTCGATGGTCCATCAGTTTTGCCATTGAACATATATAGAACCAACATAAAATATTCTTTGAGGTGATGGTATAGTGAATGATATGTGGAGAATGTGATGGTCTATTGCTGTGCTATAGATTTGTAGAACTTTCGATGCTTAAAACTATGAAAATATTTGAGTTTCTTAGGTTGTTTTGTGAGATTTAATGTGTTTTGGGTATGTTTTATAGGAAATCAGGTTTTGGATGCTAAACTAAAGAAAAGGATGAAAATTAAAATTTTTGACTACTTACCGAGACAATTCTGGGGGTATGTTCCACTTACCGGGTGTAGGTGATCAAAATATATTTCCAAACTTAAAGTCTAGAGGCTTAGAAGTAAGAAAAAGAAGACTCTATCACTTACTAAGGGTACATATTGTCTGTATGTAGCACATACGGTCTGTGTGTGACCAAAGTATGTTATATAAGTCCAAGTCCATAGAGTTTTAGGATCTACACAAAAGTTTTGGCACTTACCTAGGACCACATATGGTCCGTATGTGGTATATTTAGTTTGTATGTGGCCACCGACCTATATTTTCCTTTTTCATTTGGGAGTGGCCACTGACCTATATTTTTATTTTTCATTTGGGTTTTGATTTTTTTAGGGTTTATTTGTATCTTCTGTATAACCTTTTGACATTTTGTAGTTAGGTTATGCACTCTTAACACTTACAAATATATTTTTGATTCCAAGATTTGAATTTTAACTTTGGATTGCTTTGTATTGGTTTTTGGTTGATAATTCAGTTCTAGACTTTGGGTTTTACATGTTGATCATTGTAATATTGTTTAATACTTTTCATTATGAATTCCATTGATCGTATTACAAATGCGAGCGGCTAATTTCCTTATCTAGGGTTGTGGGAACCCTAGCTCAATAACGAAGTAGAGGGAGTGTTCAATCCACCTTGATTATTGTTATTGCGCGTATTGTGGTTTCCTATAAGTTTATCACTTTCTTAATGGTTGCAAATGATAGGATTAAGCCTGTATTTACTATGAAATCAATAGGGAGGTAGCGATTGGGAAAAAGAGATCACAACAGTGATTTGGAGTTAACTTCCAAAATAAGCTCATCTATACTATATTCTTAAGACGGTTAATTTCAATCAAATCAACTTGAGACCGAGAGAAGATAGTTGAAACTGGTGCCCAAGGTAAGGGTTAGTAAGGAGACACTCTAAGACCGAGAGGATATAAGTAATATTCATCAAAGTATGCTGAGAGGCAGTTGGTGATACCTCTCTTACCAGATTCTATATGTACAAAAATTGAAGAGTTGGGTTGAATACGAGAAGCCTACTAAGTTAGAACCTAGGGGGAACACAAGCCTAGCGTTCATCATCGAGTGATTACAATCAAAGTTAAGATTTTCTACTTGTTCGAGATTACAACCACAAAACCCTTATTTACTTTTAGTTTCTTCCCGTTGAGTTCAGTAAGTTAGAGATATACATCCACGTCTTCCCTGTAGGTTTGAACCTAACCTATTTGGGTTAATTTACTTGACAATGACCACTTTTTACTCAATTAGAGGTGTAGTTGAGTGTTTATCAAAATTTTGGCGTCGTTGCCAGGGAAGACGGTGTAGTTGTTGGTTGAAGTTTATTTGAGTTTTCAGGTCTTTATTTTTCTATTCTTAGCTAGGTATGCACTGGTGTATACCTATCACAAGGAGTCAAGGTAATTCCTTACTTCCATTAGATCCTAACCCAGATAGACTATTACAGCTTAATTGTACAATGGCGATGCAAATATGTACTTTATTAATTTTATTAGGATCTACACTTCTTATACTATTTCGAGGGTAGACCAGGAGGCACTCAGATTGAGGTTGTTCCCCTTCTTGTTGACTAAAGAAGATTCCTTATGGTTGGTAGAACTTCTAAGAGGATCTATCACCACATGGAATGAGTTGCGCAAATAATTCTTAAATGATTCTTTTCTCTAGCCAGAATATTGCAGATTGAATATGAGATGTACAATTTAAGACAACTTTATTCAGAGTCGATATACGAGGCTTGGTTCCAGTTTAAGAAGAAGCTAAGCATGGTGCCCAATCATTATATTCTAGGGATGAGTTTATTAAAGATATCTTATAGATCCCTGAACATCAGTTCTGGTGCCATGATAGATATAATTACTGGAGGAACGTTTATGAGATTATGCTGAGAAGAAGCTTCGAGGTTCTAGACTAGATCTCTTTTACTAACTTAGGGTGGCATACACTGGAGGCTGAGAGGTGTGTAAGCACTTATGCCATTGAGCTTTCAATGACTAGAGGACATTTGATGAGTTTGTGGCACAAGATATTACACAACGGGGATTGATATTTGTTGCTAACTAAGCAATTTACAATAGTAAACTCCAAAAAGGTGAATGCAGTAGATGCACGGGGTTTTGCCTCTAAAGCTTATGAGTAAGACTTAGAGGAGGAGGCTAAGTATCTTGATTGAGAGTTAGTAGATTTTCAAGTCAGATGGTAAGGAAACAAATATTGAAACTATTATGGTGATAGATACAGAGATTAAAATATGGAGCATGCTGGTGACATGAGACAAAAAGATGACTACAAGGAGAAGGGAGACAAGTATATTACACCGAGCAACTGAGATACCAAATTGAGAATGGAAGTAATCTTGACCAAGATGGTAAAGAGGCAAGAGAGTTAGGAGGCTAGCCTTGAGGTAATTAAGGTTGATATCTCAGGTTTAACACAAAAAGTTGAATCTCATGCTATTGCAATTAAAAAATTAGAGACACATCTTGGGCAGATGTCTGCTATGTTAAATCAGAGGCAGTCGGGTACCCTTCTGAATAACAAGGTTCAAAATTCGGAGAATAATGGTCACTGTTTTGCTATCACCACTCAAAGTGGTTTATCTACTACTGATCCCCCATAACCTACTACTGAGGTGCCGAAGAAAGATAATACTATAAGTGTTGAGATACCTTCCATGGAGTCAGAAAGGCAACAAATATTAATGCTAGTATTGGTGAGTATAAAGGTAAGGAAAGAGTCGATTAGCCCATAGTGAATTAAATTCCATGACCTCCCCCACCTTTTTCTCAAAGACTAAAATAGAAGAAAGAAAAAGGAAAGTTCAAAAGATATATTAAGATGCTAAAAGATTTGAGATTGAACATCTCTCTCCTTGAGGTATTGGAGCAGAGGCCTAGATATGCTAGGTTCATGAAAGAATTAGTGACAAAGAAGCAAACTTTTAGTTTTGAGGATGGTGGTGGATTGTACCATTGCAGCGCAGTCACTTTTAAGTCTCTGGCCTAGGAAAAGAGTGATCTCGGTACATTCATAATACCATATACTATTGGGACATCCAGATTCTCCAGTTCACTATATGACTTGGGATCCAACATTGATTTGATGCTGCGGGCTGTATTCAAGCAGTTGGGCTTGAGCCCTCTAGAGCTGACTACTATATGATTATTGATGGTTGACTGCACTGTAAAGAAATCTATGGGCATTTTATTTGATGTGTTGATAAAAGTTGATAACTTTATTTTTTTGACAGAGTATTTTGTAAGGTTGACTTCGAGATACCTATCATATTGGAAAAACCGTTCATGGCCACGAGTAGAGTTATGGTTAATATGGAAAAGGGGGAGCTCAGGTTCAGATTCAATAACGAAGAAGTCACCTTCAATGTCCGACGAACTATGAAACATCCTACCGACATGAGGATTGTGTTGATTAACCATTGTATTGATGATCTTGGAGGGTATTTCTTTGGATACATTGACAAATTTTGAATAGTAAAGATTCCCACATCGTCGTAATATTAAATAAAGTGTTGCATGGAAGGAAACCCATAGGCTTATTGGTGAATTCTGAGTAACCAACATATCCATGTCGTGTCGCTGGGTGGGTGGTAACCCACTATTTTAGTATTCACATTTGTTTTTTATTTTTGTAGATAAAATATAATAAGGACTGACCAGGAATGCAATAAAAATTGGTCGATTCATAATCTTCTAGGTAAGGGGACTTGGGGACCAATTCAACAAGGTCATAAGTCCCACATGGGCCAGGTAAGTTGTGCATTAACTGAAAAGATGGAATTTTAAGAATTTTGGGGTAATTTTTGGACCTTAATATATGAACTTATTTAAAGGGTTGTAAATAGCACTTACGACCTCGTAAGTACCAAAGTAAGTATCAAAGTACAAAGTGTAGAGAGTATGGAATTTGGACAAAAATTTAGGCCCACATACGTTTGGCACATACGGACCATATGTGCCACATACGACCGACCCGTATGTGGGTGCCGTAAGTGGGAAAATTTTGGGCCCACTTTTGTTCAAAATTTTGGGCCACTCAAGCTTAAATAAACCTTAAACTAAGCCCCTATGCTATTTAGATTCTTCAAATCATTTTTAACTTATAAATCTTCAAAATTCCCACTTCCCTCTTAAAATTCAAACTACCCCAATTCCTTGTACTTGATAAAAACCAAAAAGGGTATAAGTTCTTGATACCAACTTATCATAAAGGGTAATATTCTTGGCTCCTAATAGTAGTATCTTGTGCTAAACTTAAAATAAAAAAGTTGGTATGTTTATTTTCATGCAAAATATATGGAAACTATCATGCATATATGTAAGAGCCTTGAATTAGACTAAAATCTTAATGTGGGGCATTGCTCTCTAATTAAACATTAAAATCATGCCCTAATCTGAAGTTGAATTTAAAGAGGTAGAGGAATACCACATGTTTCAAATGATTGTTTGTATTGAAAAGTTGATTCCTGTTGAATGTCTGCATATTTGACTTGTTGGGACTGAATACAAGTTATAAGGATTCCAAAAGTGAGGAAAATTTTGAAGTTTTCAAATTTTGAGTTTTTCTTCAAGTTTTGCACTCCCTTTATCTTACGGATGGTAACACTTAATTTTTAAGGTACACATAGAAACCAAGGCCTTGAAGAAGAAGATTGCACCTTCTAGGCGACGGCATAACTCTTTTGAGAGTAGTAGCTTAAAAGAAGAGTAGGCCAGAGTGACAGGGCCAGTGACTAGGGGATAGAAGAAGGGTGCAATTGAGGCTATTATTATGACAAACTTAGGTGTAAAATATGCAGAGAAATCACTACCACATTCTTCCCATCGTGTTGAGGGTGGTGATGATGATGATGAGAAGGAGGTAGAGTCTGAGACAACACCAAAGGTAGATGCTCAAGACCCCTAGTCTGAGGAGTGGTCATAGGATAAGTATGAGTCTGAGACACCAATCCCTGAGTCACCATCAGTTGTACCGTATTCTGAGAAGGGTACAAAATAGTGTTCACACCAGGTGCAAGTTTTGGATACAGAGCCACAAACTCAGTATGATAAGACGTTCAACCCCACGCATATCTCGAAGGAGCCTATTGATGAGGTAAACCCAAGATGGTGAGCGGAGGGTTTTCAAACCATTTTTAAGGTGGACCATATTACCGAGACCGACCAACCTAAGAGGGCTATATATAAGTAACACATTACAGAGATGTCTAGGTCAACCAGAGCACCACAGTTGCAAGTTAGCTTTGAGCTTTATCAGTTGGGGTGGATGACTCGACCCCTAGGTTCTTACAGCTTGACATTGGTACAGGAATTCTATGCCTCATACCATGCCACAGTAACTTTGACTGCACCCAGGCATAGGGGTCTTATGAGGTATGTTGAGCAGCCCCAGTTTGAGCAGACTCTTATGTGAGGGGTTATGGTAGACATTTTAGGGGTGTCCATCCACCGAGTTCTATTCGGGCCAAATATATTGCTCTAACATCCACAGTAGAGTGTGATTATAGATTGAGAGTTGCACGAGACAGACACATTATGCATAATGCATAGTACCAGAGTGAGAAAGTTGAGATGGTAAGATGGATCGCTAGCTATATTTCACCTCTTGGAGATAATACCCTTTTAATCGAAGGTCATAGTATGATTAAGAAGATGGCATTGACTTTTTCGTAAAGTTGTGGTGGCTGCTTGTTCGATATAGATTGTGTCCAACTACTACAGACAATGTGTTGACTTGGGATGGAGCTGTACTAACCGCAAGCATGATGGATGGATACAATATTGACTTTGCAACTATTTTTCCATATGAGCTTTATGAGAGTTTTTCGTGAGACCGCGACTCTGCCATTCCCATGTCTTGTCTAGAGATGAGGTACCAGGTATATATAAGAGAGTAGAGGTGATGTCTATGGCATAAACTAAGACGATAAAGGATACGACACACTCGGACCTTTCCAGAAGACCTCGTACACCCACTATAGTGCCTCTGACCCCGTCCGAGAGTCCATCAGTCCCCATAGATCTTATTTCTACATAAGGAGACGTATTGGGAGTTAGTATTAATTATGATATGGGGGAGTAGAGAGAGGCCCTTGAGTTGAGTACATAGGGTGAGGGGACCCTAACTATATGTATATCAGGCCCGACTTCTACTTTAGAGCCGGTGGGTGCATCTTCAGTGCCCCCTCGCTATTCACTTTAGCTACTACATTAGGTATAATGTTAGTTGTACATGAGTTTTTGCAGAGCTTGGTGGATATTCAGAGAGTCACCGACACTCGGCTATAGAATATTGAGACTGAGATGACGACTTTATATGGATAGATCTGGCCATGGGTCCAGACTACACTAGAGACGATTGAGACTAGATTGGAGTATGCACACTGGGATGCTATATGAGAGCTATGAGCTGAGTTACGTGCATGCATAGACACTTTTGAGGGTCGAATATCATCCCAGTTCAGCAATATTGAGACACCGGATCTAGGAGTTATTTGGGAGGAGGTGGATGTACTTAGAGTAGAGTTATGCTTTCCCATTGAGATCCATATATCAGCCATGTCTCTAGTTGTGCCTCTATTTTTTCAGCCAACACCTATGACTTGGCCCAGGAAATTTAACTTATTCACTGATCATGATGAGACATTCCCATAGTTGGGGCCAAGAAAGGCCGAGAGGGGGAGCTAGCAATGAGCACATTTTCTATTAGTGCACTACCACCACCACCACCTTTGCCACTCTAGATACCCTCATATAAGGGCGATTATGACACGGGTGCCTAGTGCATCCTAGGTATGTTACTTATTCCCTTGATTTTTATTTTTTAGTGCAGTGGTGATAGTGTACAGTTTTTAGTTGGGTGTGGGGTATAGAATATATGTCGCGGGTTTTTATTGTCGTACTTGTTTTCCTGTCGGCTGAAATATGGTTCTAGAACTGACATGTCTAGGTTAAAATTTGTGTCATGATGTTTTTTGTTTTGTTTTGTGTTTGTTTTATGGAATTAGGTGATTTTAAGTATTTAGGGCAGTTGTCATGTTTTTTTGATTGATTTTGAGAAAAATGATACCCCTTTAAAATTTGTGTTTTTAGAATTGTGTGAATGCTTATATGTATGAACATTGTGGATCTTGTTATGACATTAGATTAGGGACATGATAATTATTTCTAACTTGTGCATAAACCGTACAGGTAGTAGCTTGTGATGTAACTCTATGCCATGTGTGTGAGAGATGCTACCAAGTTTCCTTTGTGTGTTAAATTCCGAACTTGCTCGGTTAATCTTGAATAGGTTGTTGCATAGTTTGTAAGGAAAGGATCAGAGGTCGTTTTTGATATTAGTCCACTTTTAGCCTAAATGACCTTCCCATTTGTGTTCCAATAAACCTGTTTTGGCCTTGGTCCTCCTTAGACAATGTGCATCTCAACTCTGGCAAATCCCCTAAGTTGAGGGTGGCTATCGTAGGGGTGCATAATATAAAGTGGGTATGACGAAGTATAAAATAAGAGAAACATTGTAAGGCTCGGTGTGGTAGAAAAAGAAGGGACTAGGATTCGCAATGCGGAGCCTTTAATTTTTGTTCCTTCCATCTCATGGCCTATTTCTTTGCTCCTGACTTTAGTTCTATGCTCTTTGAGCTCAATTCTATTATCCTTGTGCTCAAAAAATCACTCCCGAAGCTTCCATCATCTTTAGCTTCATGTTAATACATCCAATTATGTCCAATTTCATCATAATTTAGCCTTGCATAACTAATAATGTCCATTAGATAAGGTATGCAATTATAGCTCAAGCACAATAGGAACAAAGAATTTTAGTGTATAGAACAAGTTCTATTATGGGTAAAGAATTTTAGTGTATAGAACAAGTCCTATTATGGGTAATTCTTAGTACTTGGACGTAAAAATACGCCCAAGATCACCTCCCCACACTTAGAACCTTGTTCGTCCTCGAACAATCTTAAGAAATTACTATACCCCATTAAGATTCACACCACAATCCATACAACACATCAGAGTTAGGCACACATCAATTCAATTCTAAAAACATGGGATCAGTCTTTTTAAAGGTCCTAGACTCCAAAGTGAACTCCTATCTTGTTGGGAAACTTATGCAAGTTTTTCAACCAGTAATACTATAAATCACCTAACTCTCATCCACATGCACCCTCACAATTAAAAAATTACCTATGTTAACTTATAATCTTGCAATATGTGATCATAATGGGTATATTAAAACAAATTCACTTACTCTCATAAAGAATTCATACATGATAGATGATGAACCATAAGCTTGCCCTTAGTGTACTACTCCACTAATAGTCGAATATTGGGATTAAGGATCAACTAGGTCTTTCATGGTTGTAATATAAGCTAAGGGACGGGTAGAAACTATTTAGGAAAATAGTGGCTAATCTCCCTAAGCGCTTTAGTATATCACATGAACATTAAATTACCCAATTAACAACTAATTCTCTTCCTCAACTGTCTTCCCTTTTTATTTTACTTTAACTCTAACTCTCTTAATTCTTTTTATTCCACACTCTCAACCACCACACATGTCAATATCCAAACCTAATAGGTAGTACTTAAGTGGCACTTCTACTTCCTTGACCAAAAAGTGGCACTTCTACTAGTTTAATATAAGGCTGTTTTCTTTACAGTATGCCAAACCCCTATCCAAGTTCTACAAGCACATATCAAATGGATTACCAAAAATGGAAAAGTCATCCATAAATACCTCAACAATGTCTTCCATTATATCATAGAAGATAGCCATCATGCATCTATGAAAAGTTGCTGGTGCATTGTAAAGACCAAAAGGCATGCGTCAGAATGCATATGTACCATAAGGACAGGTGAAGGTGGTATTTTCCTGATCTTCTGGTGCTATGATTATTTGTTTATACCATGAATGCCTATCCAAAAAGTAGTATATTATTATCCTGCCAATCTATCCAAAATATGATCAATAAATAAAATGGGGTAGTGATCTTTCCTCGTGGCATCATTCAACTTTTTGTAATCTATGCAGATCCTCCACCCAGTCACTGTAAGAGTTGGAATTAGTTCATTATCTTCATTAGTCACAACAGTTATCCCTCCTTTCATTGGAACACAATGCACCGGTCTGATCCATTTTCTATCGAATATGGGATAGACTATCCCAACATCAAGCCATTTAATAACTTTTTTTATGACCACTTCTTTCATTACAGGATTCAGTCTTTGCTAGTTTGGACACTTTCTCTGTATCCCTCTTCCATATATATTTTATGTATATAAAAAGAAGGATTAATTCCTGAGATATCTGACATCTGCCATCCAATTGATTTCTTCTTTCTCTTTAACACTGTCAAATCCTCTCATACCTGCACATCTAATAAATCTGTAGACAAAATCATAGAAAAAGTATCATCATCACCCAGGAAAGCATATTTTGAATGAGAAGGAAGAGGCATAAGCTCTAGCTTTGGTGTTTCATCAATAGAAGCCTTCTAAGAGGATCTATTCAATGACTCAAATTCAGTGACTCCAGTGTCAATCCCTGCCAAATGCATAATTTGCACTATTTCTAGTTCCTTAATATCAGCATAAAGATTATACCCCATCAACGCTCTCTCAAGTGGGTCATTAGACAATAGAAGGTGGCGCTCAGAACCAAGGTCTATAATTGTAATAGTATACGATTCTTCATATATTGCAGGCATCTTCATTTCCTTATACACGTTAAAAACCTCGACCTTATTATGAGCTCTCATGGTCATCTGCCCTGCAGCAACATTAATCAGTGATCGCCTAGTCGCTAAGAAGGGATGTCCCAAAATAAATGGGACAGCCGTATAAATATCAAAATCAATAATAACAAAATCTACTCGAAAAATAAGCGATCCTACTTACACCAATACATCTTCAATGATCCCGTCAGGCCTAGCAAGGGACCTGTCGTCTAACTGCAAAAATAATTATAGTGGGTCTAGGACTTTTTAGACCCATCTTTTGAACCAGGATGTGGGCATGAGATTTATGTTTTCCTCTAAATAATAAAAGCCCCGTGCACTGATGGATTTTCCCATGGTGATTTGCAAAGTGAAACTTCCTAGATCTTTCAGCTTTGTGGAAAATTTATTCTAAATCCTAGACATGCATTCCTTAGTAAGTGCTACTATAGCATATTCAGTCAAACAATTCTTGTTCGCTATAATGTCCTTCACATACTTGGCATAATTTGGAATACTCTACAAAATATCAATGAGAGAGAGATTAACATGAAACTTTTTCAAAATCTCAATAAACTTCTTATAACACATCTTTTTTTGGTATTTTCAAAGTCTTTGTCGAAACGGTGGAGGTAGCATCGCTTTTTCCACTTTGGTTTCCCTAATTTTAGCTTTATCTTCAACCACTTTCTCATCATCCCTTGCTCTGTCACTATCACCATCAGTAGCCTTGTAATTTACTTGCTTTGGTTCTATAAGACCCCGCAAAATTTTAAGCTTAACTCAGTTCGTTAAAGTTTTAAAAGAGGTCCCAAACTTAGAAAATTTCAGCGAAGTGTTTATACTTAGGAGTATTTTAGCCTTCATAAGTTGGATATCCTATTTCACGACCCTTATGACCTTAGAGTATCGATTTTTAGGTTTATTCATAATCAAGAATGTCAGTAGGTCACTTCGGGTGAGTTTCAAATTTTTCAAACATCGTTTGAGGCATGTTTGGAAATCTAAAATAGTGGAGCAACGTGATCTTGATGCGTCGCATCATCTATCGGGTTGATAAATATTTTCCTCAGCTCTCAGTGCCAAATTTTAATGAGTCAATGCAAATTCGACGCATTGCATCACCTATCGTGTCGACAATTAATTCTTTCCCCAACTTTAAGTGCAATTCCAGTGAACCAACGTGAACTTGATGCAGCACATTGGTCATCGCATTGATGCCATCAACGTGGTGCGTCGTTCTGTGCATCACTGGACACATTTCCCATCATTAAAAAAATACTTTCAGAGGGGTATTTGGGTCATTATCCCACCCATTTTCAGCCCCAAAGCATTAAATCAAATGACCCTAGAGGCTAAATTGCTCACTTTTTTCCAAATTCTCTCAAAGCTACTCAAGAATAAACCCTAAGGATTTTAATTTCCAAAGCAAATCTTCAAGAACAACCCATCAGTCTTCACGAATTCAAGCATCCAGGTGTGTGAAGTGTTCATCCAAGGGTTTCCTTCCACCCTTAGAGTTCAACAAACTCTTTAAACTACAAGATAATTGATTTCAGGAATTCCATGTGGGATTTGAGTGTATTCATGATTATGATGTTAATTATGTTCTAATCCATGGTTTATTTCAAGTTTCATGTAAAATTATTTATCATGTGTGTAGTATCATGTGAATTCATGTGAAAAGTCCTTGATTTTCAAATTAGGATTCGAAATTATGATGCCTACATGTTGTTTAGTATTATGTGCATAGATTATGTTCCCCAAGTTCTTGATAAATTGCTCATGTGAACTAAATGTGAAAATCATGACATACTAGCATATGTGCAAGCTTATATCTTATAAGTGTTTGATAGAATGCCTCTATGAACGAGTTGTGAGCAAGTGAACATTGTTATGCTTTTCAAGTTTATGCTATGTTTATCGAGTCCTGAGGGTATTAAATACCCAAAAATCTAGCTACTTACCTAGAGTTATAGTAGTTCTAGAATAGTCTCAGTAGTGTCACGATCAGTAGCATTCAGTCAGTATAGAACTCAATATATTTAGTTAGACAGTAGAACTTAGTAAACTCAATCCAGTTGAGTCAGTTAACACGATTAGTAACAGTTCAATCCAGCCTAGTACAATTTAGAAATCAGTTCAGGGTCTAGTAAGTTGGGAGTAGAATTTAGCACCAAGTGAACCGAAGGATGGGGACTCACCTGCCAGTAGAGGGTGTGATCCTTAAAAGCAGTCCTTGCATTCCTGAACTATGTAGCCAACGTAGGTTGAGACATTAACCTGCCAGTTGAGGGTACCACCATTCTCATACAGAGCACCTTCCAGATGAGGGTGACTCTTCAGCTTGTCTTACCCTTGGCACGATACTGACACTCTTTCAACTGGGGTTACAGGTTGGACCCTAATTAGTTCAGAGAGGGGCATGTCGATTAGATGATTATATCCCACAGTTTCAGTTTCAGTCTCAGTATAGAGCTCAATTTAGTTCTAAAGAATCAAGACTGTTAGACACAGTCACCCAACTCAAATATAGAACTTAGTTTAGTTCTACAGAATCAGGATTGTCAAAAACAGTCACCCAGCTATCAGTGATACAGTTATCAGTAAACTCAGATATTAGTTATTTAGTTATCAGAACTCAGTATCCAGTGTGACTATGATCTCAGACACAATATATGTAGATATGTGTACAGTATTGCATAATCAGTGTTTCATCAATTTCACTTATACATGTACTCTCATTTAGTTATATTCATGTTACTCAACCAGTTATTATTCATACATATGAACCCATGCATTCATACTTACCTCACTTAGCATACCAGTATATTCAAAGTACTGACGCATACCTTTCTTTTGTGCTTTAATGTCTTATATCATAGGTTCAGATGGACGGGCTCCTGACCGCACTTAGTAGATCGGATTATCAACAACAGATTTAGTAGTGAGTCCTCATTTATTTAGGGTATACTTTTATTTAGTTATTAATTTATCAGTAGTTCAGTTGTTGGAGTTCGTTGGGGGCTTATACTATCAACTCCACATTCAGACAGTTCAGTTAGAGGCTTTTCAGACTAGAGTATTTCAAATAGATATTTAGTGTTTAGTATTTATTTATCAGTATTCAGTACTTTGTTTTCAGTTCTAAGCCATATGAAAACTTCAGCTTAGTTTTTATATTTATCTTAGTATTATTGTTATTATTGCGTGATTATTTAATGCTTATAACAGATATCAGTCATGGGTTATCTTGTGGTCCTTCAGGGTCATAAGCACCGTGTAGCGTCCGGGATATAGTCTCGGGGTGTTACAGGTTCCAGCTTCTTCAGCTGTAACCCGCTTCTAGTAGTGACCGCATTTACCTATTTTTGATTAGGATCTGCATCACTAGGTAGACCTTCTTGAGGTTTAGTGTTTTGTGCTCCTGGAATCTGACCCATCTTCATCTCTAAGTTCTTTGTAATCATCTGCTGACTCTTAACATATGCTACCAACTGTGCTTGAGTAGCCATAATCTGCTCCAAAATCTCTTCAATATTGCTTGTTTGAGTCATGTCCTGATTACCTTGAACATGCTTCTGCCGATTTTATTGTACTAGCCCCACGTATTGATTGTTACTCTATGCCTAATTTTCACCCCATGAGAAATTAGGATGGTTTCACCAGTTAGGATTATAAGTGTTACCATAGTTCTGTTGTCCTTGACGATTAGCATTTCCCACATAATTAATAGACTCTAGATTTGCTGTGCAAGCATCAACTTTATGTTCACTGCTCCCACAAACCCCACACCATGAATAAGCCTGAAGAATAACATTAGTTGTTGCTGGCGTGGACTGCGTGATCCCCAAATTTATAGGCTCAACTGAGTAGTTAACTAATTCTTTAATGCTGCAATCTGGGTTGATATAGTCCTAAATTGATCAACCTCAAACATACCTGCAACCTTCTTTGGAGAACTCCCTGTGTCAGCATGCCACTTAGGATTCCCCTGGGAAATCCAATTTAGCGGCATATATAATTCATCATACGTCTTCTCAAGTTCTTGCCCTTCTGCCACTAAATCCAGGAAAATCTTAGTGTTAGGCTCAAGACTTTCAATAAAAGTTTATACCAACACATCATTAGTCTAATGATGATGAGGAAAATTATTGAGCATACCCTTGAATCTTTCCTGTGCTTGGTAAAGATTTTCTCTATCCCTCTGCCTGAAACTCAGAATCTCACTTCTAAACGTGCTGTCTTCCTAGAGGGAAAGAATTAAATCAGGAACTTTTGAGCTAGATCATCCTAGGAGGTGATATAGTTAGGTGGTTCAATATATAACCACCTCTTCTCTTTTCCTCATAAAGAAAAGAAGAAGAGAGTTAGTCTAATATGATCAGTAGATAACCCAACAAGGATGCAGGTATCACTGATCTCAAGAAAAATTTGAATATATTATCATGGGTCCTTGTTATATAAACTTGTGAACTACCCACTCGTGTGCAAAAGTTGCATCATATTCTATTTTAGTTTAAACCGACCACCCATCTCTGTCTTATGGATGTAATTCATAGCATTATTCATAAGTGAGATTGCTATTTTTTCGAACAGGTCTAGCTTCTGCTCGAGCAGGAATAGCTGGAACCACCAAAACTGGAGCATGTGTAGAATTAGGATCAATTAGATCATTAAGATTAGGATATCTTTGATCTCCTATTTGAAATTTTTGAATTAGGTAGTGAAGTGCTGTTACTCTTCGCCTCTGATAAAATGCCTGTTCTGGTTTCGAATAAGGCTCTACCAATTCTTTCTCTCTTGCTAGTCTGATACTTTGCTAGTCTTGCAAAAGTCTGCCACTAAGATCAATTCATTAACCATAAATTTATCATCAAAAGCCAAAAATTTATACAATTACTAATTACTTGAGTCGTCGGTAACGGCGCCAAAACTTGGTTGTGGTCTATCACACACGAAAGTGCATGTTATTGTACAAGTAATATAGTGTCTCAAAGAATAGAATATCATACCCATGAGGACTATTGTATTAGTAATTTACTCAACTTTAGTTTTGACAATAATGTGTTTAAGTGTTTTAGAGTATCAAGATGACTGGGAGAATTTAATGATAAATCTACTAATTAAATAAATAAAAATTGAGACAATAGCAGAGTAAGTGAGGTTGTGAACAATATGAGATAAAATTCTAGGGTTGATGCACTCTTAACAACCTTATAAATCTCTATCCTTATCGTGGTTGTGTTGATTATCCATTTTTTAATTATGCTAGTGCAGCCTCAACTATTACTTGAGCTAACCACGAGCAGTGCTTTTCATATCCCTTATTTCATGGTCAAAATCTGCAATGTTGGTAGTGGGGAATAATTAGGCTCATATAAGAAATTGTTGTTTGATATATCTGAAATATCTATGAATCAAACTTTGATCAAGTGCAACATATTTGGAACCTTTTGTACCTTCTTGTAATAGATGCCCAAAGTGGCGACATAGTTTGATAGAACTCTTACACTATAGCTAGGTAGTATTGTCCTGGTGTTGTGCTAGTCCACTCAAAATCATAGTGATTGAGCCAATTTTTAATGTACAAGTATTCATGTAGCTCTATAGAGACAATTCTAACTTTTTTAGCAAATTTCTTTCAATAGTCCCCTTCTTGGTCATCTTAAGGCCATCTTATGAATGCTTATGAGACCCTTTCACTTTCCAATGAATTGATTTCCCTAAACTCAAAGTTTTTCATTGATGACCCTATCTGGGATAGGTTCTTGCTCCTCTTCTAGGATTTTAGTGGCCTCAGTACCACCTTCCTCATCAGTATCAAAACTTGAGGTTTCCAACTAAACTTGCTGCTAGAGGATTCTTCTCCCTCATCAAACTGGGGAACTATTTTCTTTTGTCTAGCAACTTGTCTAGTATGATAGCCTATTTCTTCCTTTGTTTCTCCAAACTCCAGATTGAGTTCATTTCTTATCTTATGAGTGGTGGTGTCTTTTCTGGACCTTTTCGTTTCTCTTTCACCTATAGGTTGAAATTTACTAGGCATAGTTACCTGTAAAAGAATGACTTTAGTCAACGATGCAAAACTATACAAACAACAACATAATTAAAGTCTTTCAACATTACACAAATCTAAGCTCTATCCCTAAATTGATGCTTTATGGATTGAACCATCAAGCTTAAGCAGGTTAGTGGGTGCCAGGTGATGGTGAAGTCAATGGTCCATAGCCTTGGTGATGGCCAATCAATTTTACCATCATATCTCTCTAGAATCAAACTCAAACCTAGGTGATAAATCATAATGAAGTCGATAGTTTATAGCCTTGGTGGTGGTCCATCGATTCTGCTGTTGTACTTATACAGAACCAACCCAATAAATTCTTTGAGGTGGCGGTTCAACAGACATTACATGGAGCATGTGATGGACAGTCACCATTACTGTCTCCCTATAAAGTTTTAAAATGTATTGGAGATAGGTTTTCTCTTAAAATTGTTACATTCATTGTATAATAAAGTTCACAAACCTGTATAGGGTGTGAATTCCATTATATATTGAATTTTTCTTACAACTACCTTGAGTTGGGGTTACTCAGATTTTAACTCTCCACTCTTCATTGATTCAAAAATTTGAGTTGGTGGGCAATAAGGTTTTTACCTGAATTTCATTTCCAAAGAGCATAAACCTCATTACACTCCAACTCAATAATCTCAAAATATTTCCTTCAACAGCAACAACCTAACAAAAATTAAAGCAAAACAAATTTAAAACAAGATATCATACCTTGAGATTTTTGTGCGAAGGTGATAAGTATAAGTCTAGAATTAATCCTCTAAGAACTTTCACTGAACAAATACAATATTGCAACTTTAGGTTATAGGTAATGAGTTTTAGAGGTACAAATGGTGAGTGGTAAGAGCTTAAGGGTTATGGAAGAAGAAAAAGTGTTGGGATTGTGGGTTTAGAAGATGAAGGTGAAGAGGGAAATGAATGAAGCCTTAAACCATTTTATTTATTTAAATATTCTATGGTTTGGATTGGGTGTGGGATTTGTAGGTTGGATTAGATGTTGGAACATTTTGGTCGGGTCAAAATTAGATTGGAGGTGTGCATATGTGTTGAGTTTTGGTTAGGTGGAAGTGGGGTTAGTTTTTTTTTTTTAAAAAGACATAACACCTTACTTAGGACGAACATTTGATGTATGGTCCATCGACTGCTCCAATGTCCTTCTATTTAACCATCGACCTTAAAAGAATAAGAAACTATTAGGTGCCTCCAAATGGTGTAAATGATGGTCCATCCAGTGCTCGATGTTCCATATAGTGAATTGTCCTCCTAATCTAGAATCCACTTGATAAAACTTCTAAGTAGACATTGTATTTGGTGGTATTTCGAGGATTTCATGGGCTGTCAATTATACCATCACCTTAATCTTATTTCAATAGTCTACACCTACATACCTTAACACACACATTAACCATGTTCCAGAATAAAATCTACTCTAAGTGTCGTTTTACAACAACAAGATTTGAATTTCCTCCCATTAATGCTTTATTTAACGTTGCGTCATGACTTAAGTATCTTGATTACTCAAAATTCATCAAGATGCACCAAAGATAATACCTTTAACTCTTTCGGTACTCTAATGTACTATTTTACCCATTCGCCATTCACCTCAAATAACTTTCCATCCTTTTTTCCCAATTCCAAGGCTTTAGAAAGAAAAACTTGAGTGACTCTTGAATGAAACAAACTATTTTGATTTTAGTTTGCCTGGAAACAACTTTAATCTTGAATTTAAATGCAATACCAAGTCCTAGACTTGAACTTCTCTCTTCTCAATTCTCCTATAATGGTATAATTTCATTCTCTCCTTATAGAGGTCATCTGTCTCATAAGCTCTACGCCAAAATTCATCCATCTCATTTAGTTATTCCAACCTTAAATATGCAACTTCATTCTAACTCAGATTAATATTTTTGAGAGCTCACAAAGCCATGTGCGCACAAGCTGTAGTAGCAAATGACAAGCTTTACCAAAGACAAGTTAGTACAGAGACTACTAATTGGGGTTTTATAAGCTGTTCTATAGGCCCACAATTCATCATGTTTGTGATCCCAATCACTCTAGTTGGTATTTATAGACTTTGCTAGTATAGCATGATTTATTTGTTTGATGTATTCACTTTCCCACTAATTTATGGGTGATAAAGGGAAACCACCTTTTGGTACTTTACTCTGTATTTAGACAAAATCATACGAATTTTTGGAGTTCCAAACCTTGAGAAATATTCTTCAGAAATGTAGCCACATATTTACCTTCATTTTTTTCCAATGCCACAATATGCACCAATTTTAATACATAATTTTCCACCACCAAGATGTACTAGTGGTCATAAGAGCTCACAAATGGGCCCATAAAGTCGATCACTACACATCAAATAATACTACTTCTAGTATTTTGGACATAGGAATTTCCTAATTATGGGAGATAGAACCTTCCTGTTGGCATTGATCAAATGCATTAGCAAAGTCACCAGTGTCTTTATCAGCACATAGTCTGAGTAAATATGGCCCATCCAAAAAGTAATTACTTACATTATGGAGAGATTTCTTTCTCTGATGGAAAGTCAATATTTTGATATCATCTCACTGACAAGGGGGTTAGAAATTTAGTATATCAGGGAAAAAGATATTGAGACACAGTACCTATTCATAAAAAAAATGAGTCATCAATCTTCAACTCATTTTGCCCCTTTTCTTCATTCTCAATTCTAGACAAATGGTCAGTTACTTAATTTTCGTAACCCTTGCAATCTTTGACTTCAAAGTCAAAACCTAAAGTATCAATACCCATCTAATCAATTGAAGTTTAAATCTTTTTTCTATGAGATATATCTAGGTAGCATGATCAGTGTGCACAATAACTCTAGTTCTAAGTAAGTTTGCCCAAAACTTCTCAAAGGCATAGACAATGAAAATAACTACTGTTATATGAATATGTAATTTTTTGTGCCCAATTTAATGCCTTGATAGAATAATAAATATGGTGAAAGGGATTTCCTTGTTTCTATCCAAGAACAACCTCATGTGCAACCCCACTTGTATCACACATTATTTCAAAAGGTTGGGACCAACCAGGAGAAAAATAATGAGGGCAAATACCACTTTTGTTTAAGGCCTTCAAATGCCTTTGTTGGCTTGTGTGAATCCACCAGAAGTCAAGGGACTAGGTCCTTGACTGAATCAGACTAATAATGACTAACAATAATACAATGGATTCACTAGAAAAGAGAACATAAATAAGGTCAATTGAAAGCAGTAAGGAACACCAGATATTTCTATGGAAACCTCCTTACTCAAGCGAGGAAAAAACCATGACCTACCTCATAGGATTTTCACCACTAACAACTCACTAAAACAAGAGCAATGATTTAGTTACAGACTCATTCTCATAATCCTATGGTTAACCTCTTAACCCCATTACCTTATGATAGCTTCAACGCGAGCAACACTAAAATAACTCTATTATAGCCTCCAATGTCAACTAACTCTAGTTGACTACAACTTGGCTAACTTTTTTACTCTTTATCAACTTCCTCTAGTTGGAACTCTTAGGTATAAAACCAAGGCTAACTATAGCCCAAAATGGCACTACCACGGCTAACTTTAGCTCCCAACACTATAATGGATAACTCTAGACCACGTCTCAGATCTACAAGAAAAGAGAAAATAGAATATCTACGCAAGCTTCTCAAAAAAAGAGTAGGTTTACAGTATTAGAGCAAAATACAAAGACTCAACAATCTAGATCTAAATACATATTCTGTTGTAGAAAAATTGGTCCTTTTATTATTGGAGTTTTTTCTTGAAGAACAATGGACACTTTTGCTAAAAGGATGTGAATTTTTGGTCTGCAAAATCCAGGTTTTCCTTCTACATAATGATCTATATATATGGAGCAAATGGGAGGGAAAAACCTAGAATGCTTCTCTTTGGTCGAAATAAAAGTTGCTGCTCCTCTGCTGCTATGCACCAACTTTTCTATAATAAGTATAGCTGCCAGCTATAATGTTGACTGCCAAAAACTTTAACGACCAAGGGACCTAGTCCCTATGAAATAGGACACATCTGAGGAATAGTTAAAACTTATCCCCCCCTAAGAATCTGATTTCCCTTTTCCTTCTGAGATTGATCTGGTGTGGGTACTTGGCTATTCATCTAGTCTCTCACCAGGTTTGTCAAATAATCAAAACAATGCATAGTACCATAGTAACTATGCATCATCAATTTCCCACCTTTTTGATGTTGATAAACATATGATATACATTTATTTTTGAGGACTAGATTTATCCAACAATATTCATACATACTTGACTTAGTGAAATAGTTTCATCTCTCTGTTACAATGCTTTCAAACACTATTTTACCATATACTTATGCATCTTAGGTACCAGGTCCTTTCGAGGGGTTTGTCATTTATCAAAACTACATGTAAATTAATTTCCCCCTTTTTAATGATGACAAACTA
This sequence comes from Capsicum annuum, assembly GCF_002878395.1. Taxonomy (NCBI): domain Eukaryota; kingdom Viridiplantae; phylum Streptophyta; class Magnoliopsida; order Solanales; family Solanaceae; genus Capsicum; species Capsicum annuum. Next base: position 90,748,125 of record NC_061118.1, on the reverse strand, counting down.
TTTCCTTTATTAGCTATATCCCTCTATCACCACCATCTTTGTTATTAATTTTTCTTATCACCAGTATCTCTAAATAACAATAGTTTAATTCTTTTCTAATCCCTTTATAAGCTTGCTAGTCATAAGAATCAAGAATGAGTTTGTCAATCATCAAAACCATAAAATACAATATTTCTCTCTTTTTGATGATGATAAACTTAGGTCAACAATTAATTAGATTAGAAATTCCCCCTAACACTACCACTCATTTTTGTTCCCCTTGTCACCATTGATCAGTTCATTTCTATTCCCCCTATCACTATTGATCAATTTTCCATACCATATTATTTTCTTAAGTACCAAGTCTTTTATCAGTTCCCTCTTCGCCAGTTCCCTCTTTGCCATTATTTTCCCTTTCACCAAGATCTTCCTCTTTTGTCATTATTAAAAAGAGCAAACAGTAAAATAAGTAAAAGAGAGAATCAACACATGTTAGCACATAGCCACTAGGGCAACACAAATATGAGCAAAACAAACAGATAAGAAATAGAGATAGAAGTAACAAAAAGTTATGTAAAATGTTATGTTACTACCATTAAAAGCACACATAAAAGGAGAGAATTGTTAATTTGTCATATAGGATTTGAAATAAAGCTTAGGAAAAAGATGGATGATACAAATAAACATTGCGAATAAAGAAAAGATAAGAGTTGATTCAACACATTTGTTATCTTAAAGACATTGGAATCTTCAAGAACTTGGATAAGTTTTCGGTTGAGGTCCCCAACTTTGATTTACAATTGAGATACTTCACCTTTTGAGAAGCTAATTACTAATGAGAAGCCATCAGGGCACTTGGTCCCCTTATATGAATTGGAGGAAACTTGCATACAATACAACCATCTTAGGATCAAACATTTTGTCATTCTCTTTTTTTATAAAAAAAATCTCAACTTCATTTCTTTTCCTTGAAAAACTTCTCTTTAAAAACTGCTCATCAGTGCTCTCAAACATCAATATCAAATTTTACTCCCTTGTTGTTTGAACACAGCAGAGGGACCAAGTCCCTGACTGTGTGAATTTTCTGATATCATTACCAACCTTTACTAAATTTTGTTGGGTGACCTGATCCTTTTATCAAAAACTTTACTCAAAGTAAAGTTATGGATAAGTCTAAGGAGGGTCCAAAGTTCTTATTAAATAGTTTAGAGAGAAGAGTGGGATTCAAAAAGAGTGTTTAGAAGGAAACTATTAGACCATGGGTTTCAAGAAATTTTTAGTTGTTCTTTTAAAGAGGTGGTAAAATGAAGGAACAATTAGAATTATATCTTAAGAATAATCAATGTATCATGTCAACAAAAAGTATATAACAATAGATTTTCAAGTTACATGACAACATTAAAGAAGTATGGAGAAGAAAAAAGAAATCTATATGGTAATTCAAGACAGTTCAAATCTTTTATGAGTGTAGTTAGTGGTACTAAACTGTGAAGAGGAACTTGGTCCCACTTCTGAACTTTTGTGCGCATACTTTGAGATACCTAGATAATCTCTACTTTTTATTTTCTTTACCTTTCCATGCATACGTACCTACAACGGTATAGAGCTGTGTTAGACATGGTCAATAAACTCTTACCTGGATACCTATAGTCAGATCGTAGCCACTAGAAGGATATTTTAGATGAAGGAGATGATTCTTTTCAAAATTTTCCTTGCTTAGTTCTTTGTAAAAATGTCAAGTACCTGGTTCCCCATGAGATCTTAGAAGATTCAAGAAAATGAGCCATTAGTCCGCTCTTTTTATCTACCAAGTACCAAACATAGTTATACACTCAACCAAATTAGAATTATCTTCCATACTTAACATGATGTCGAGTCTGTTTGTCGTCAAGAAGAGTCAAGATCCAATGATACCTTTTTGTATTATTTTATTTACTAGAGGACCAGGTCCCTTGGCGCATGATTTTATTCATACAAAGCTTTATCAAGTTTGAATATATGGTGAGGATAATCAACATCTTTAAAACTAATAGTCTACATGTTTAGAAAAAAGTATTGACATGTCTAATGAGATATATCAAATCACTCTCATTAGTGAAGTTCATATTTTCTTGTAAAGTTTTGAGTGGAAATAGAGATAGAAGCACAAGAGTAAAAAGTAGACAAAACACTAAAGTAGAGCCATGCATTTGTAAGGGAAGTTACTTAGACATTATACAAGAAATAATAAAATGTAACAAGGTATAAATCATGAAACAAAGAATATTTATAGAAGTATATGAGTGAGGGTTTGGAACAAGGAAACAAGGATTAATAAGAGGACTCAAAAAGGAACTTGAGGGTTATGGTAAATGATCATAAACATGTGTATGATCTTTAAGTAACTTTCTTGTAAAGTTAAGCATTTTTTTAATTTGAAGACCATTCAGGAGACCAGGTAAAACACCCTGGGTTCTGGTCCTTACAAAAAATTTTGTGAGTTTGAGCGTTTTATTGATCATATGACTCACCATACCACTCGCAAGATATGGGTACAGTTTAGGGGTATTGGTCGTATGTTACTCGATGCTGTTTTAGTTTTTTTTTATCCAAGGTATAAAAAGACTCCATACGAGTCATATGTATATGATACGAGAAGTGTAGTGCCAAACCATTTGTTGTTCATTGTCTAGCCTTGACATTCTACTCAGGGTATGACTAGGTGGGTACTTGTCAAATGGTGATGGTATAATTTGAGCAAGGGAAGTCGTATGTGTATAGAGTCAAACTTTCTATCCTATATGAGTTATGGGTACTACTCGTTTGATAGGGTATGAGTGAGGTGCCCAAATCATACCCACTATTTTTTAACTTTTAAGCTGATTGTATTTTGGATATTTCCCCTCTTAACTTCTTTTGACCCCATAACTTAAAATAGTATTAGGACTTAATTTACCTTGTTATTCTCAATAAAAAAAAATTTAAAGACTCTTAAATCTCTCTCAAGATTTTGGTTTAAGAAAAAGGCTAGGGTTTCCTTAAAGTGATTCAATTATCGGCTTTCAAGAGCAAATCTCTCTATCTTTTTTAATATCTAGGGCATGTTACTCCTCTCTTATTGTTCGTTCAAACTAAAAGCATGTTTTACTTAATGTTTTCATAGAATTATTGTGGGTTATGTTGGTTTCAAAATATTGTTGGGGGTTTTGGTTACTAGTGGTTGGATGTTGTTTTCCCATATTTTTTTATGGTTTTTATGTTATAATGTTGGTTTGAACATATGGTTGCATGGGAATGGTTAATTGGTCCTTCATTTTTGTTTTGGAAAATTATATGCCCTCGATATATTTGTTAAAATGCCAGGGTTTTAATTGATTAGAAATCCTATGGGGTACATGGGAATCCCCTAAGGATTGGCGAAGGATGTTGCTTGCAAGCTATAGTCGGTATACTAATATCACTTCATAAGGCCTTGGTAATTAATTTCTGGAATTGGTGGTTTGGTTATGTGCTAAAGGTTTTAATTGGGCAATAATGACGGGTAGTGATAGCTAATTGTGAAGGTGTGAGTCCAATAGACGAACATTGGAAACTCATGTTTGCAGACATGAGGGTTGGTCATGGTGACCATTTACTTGTGGGATACACAAGAATCCCCTAAGTTTATATTTGTATATAGGTATCATGGAGGGCGAAGGGTACGCGGGAAGCCCCAACCCCTATGATATCTCTGATTCGTATGGCTACACGTATTGCGGTCCATTCAGGGGGTAACACTGGACCCATATAGCCCCTGGGTATTTTTTGGACAGTTAAGCTACACAACGCAAGTTATGGTTTTAAATGTATGCTAACCCAGTTTTCTTTCCCGGTATGGTATATTTGTATATATGTATGTGATTGCATATAGTTATTTATTCTGGTTATGAATAATGGCATTATTTTATCCTTATTCCTTAGTACATGCTAGCATTCACCTGCTAACCTATCTTCGGGTGTTGTATCCCCATACAATGTAGGAATGAACTGTACTCCTCCTCCTACTCAGTGACTTAGATTCGGGGACATCATTTGTGTTAGACTGAAGATGTTAGCTTTCGTACTTTGGAAGACTCCATTTTATGCTATGAACTTCTTTTCATACTTTTGGTTATTTCTTGGACTTTGATTTTGGCCATGGTCAGGGGGATGTACCGAACGGATGTTATTTATTTTTGGTTAGAGTTTTGTGTGACTACTATCGGAATGGGCGGTGCTGGTATGGGTGTCAGCCTTGGCATTGGTATTGGGGATGACACCAGTTGAATGTTTGATTAGATTATTGGTTGGTTATGATTATAGATTTTATCATTGTCTTTGATTATTTATTGTTCTATCTTTTTATATGTTCAGAATTCATTCGACATAGGGTGTTTGGTGGTTATGGATGGGTATTAGGGGTGGTCTCCGATCTCGTTAGACTTGAGGCACCTGACACGACTAGGCTCTAGTTCGAGTTGTGTCATATTAGTATCAGAGCCCTAGGTTCATGTTCCCTTGGGAGTCCACAAAGATGTATAAATTAGAGTCTATTTTATGGGGGTGTAGCGTGCTATACTCATAAGGGAGAGACTATGAGGCATTTAGGGATGTTTCTCTTTCTTGTGTTCTTTTTTCAAACTGTTGAGTCTAAGGTCCTGAATTCTCCTTTAATTCCTATTTGTTTGCTTTTCAAATCATGTCTCCTCAATGATTTGAAGTTCATAGAAACTTATATGTCCCAACCAAGGATAATGCTGATGGGACCTGTTCTACTTTTGAGGTCCAGACTCGGCCTAGGGGTCTAGTTCCTGATTGTCCTCCTGGCGTTCCTCCGATTCCCTCTTGTCCTTATAGATCATCTTAGGCTTAAGTGATAAACCCTGAGTTTTAGCAGTCCATTCATATGTTGGCATAATTGGTAGCTACTTAGTCAGAGCGTAGTGCTTCTATTATGCCATCTTCTGAGGCCATAAGGGTTGGCCAGTTCATGAGGCTGAACCATCCGACCACTATGGGTATTATGGTTGAGGACAATCCTCAAGGTTTTTTGGATTAGATGGAAAAGATATTTTTTGTTATGCATGATACAAATGTGGAGGACATAGAGTTTTCTGCCTACCAGCTGAAAAATATGGCATACCAATGGTACGAAGAACGGGATCAGGTAAGGGGTGATAATGTCGAGTCATCTCTGTAGGTGATACAAGCAAAGGCGAAAGAGTTTGTTAATCTAAAGCAAGATAAGATGTCTGTCAAGGAGTATGCCTTACAGTTTCACCAGTTATCTTGGTATGCTCCAGAGATCGTTTCTAGCATGAGGGCTAGAATGAGGAAGTTCTCTTCCGAGTTGACCAGAGATTTGATATTAGAGAGTAAGGCCAACTTATTTGATCAAGGACGTGGAAATCTCAATGTTGGTTGTGTACATGCAATAGGTAGAGGAAGAGAAGAAGAAGCAAACTAAAATAGGGTAGAGATAGGGCAAGAAGTTTAGGCTCTTTGAGTAGAGTGGTGGCCAACAATAGAGTGGAAAAGATGATGGTAAGTTGCCCAAGAGAAGTGGGGCAATTTTGGGTCTTACTCAACAGCTAGTTCTCCCTACCTAAAGCTGTCGGGTGTTCGGAATTTCCATGGTGGAGAAAAATTTAGGGCAAAGGGTGTCCAATCTCAAGATAGTGGTGCCTAGTCAGCTCTATCGTATCCTTCTTACAGGTTTTGTGGTTGGTTGCATCGAGGTTTCTGTGATGAGGGGAGGGACAGGTGATTCAATTATAGTTAGCTAGGGCATACGCTTAGAAACTATCTCATTGGGAAGGTTACTTCAGGGGCAAACAAGGTTCCAGTTGCTTTATCATCAGCTACGACACCAAAGGGTTGACCATCTAGATTTGGCACTAGTCAGGACCGTCTCTATGCTCTCACTACGCGAAAGGCGTCCAAGGCATTGCCTGATATTGTGACTGGTACATTGAAACTCTTTTCCCATGATGTGTATAATGTGGCATTGAAACACGAGCCTAAAGTCTGAGTGCGACTCGTTCAGGGATATCGTATACAAACCAGTGTTCAAGACTTGGAAGGACAAAAGTCCAAGGTGGATATGAGAGAAGGACACGAGTCGTACACTCAGGTATGACTCATAAAAAGAAGTTGTAAGTTAAACATGAAGCTGAAGCCTTAGGAGAGAGACACTGGAACAGATACGACAAGGCAGGGTATGACTCATATGATGTCATAAGATTGAATACCGAGTTGTACCAACTGCCAACTTAGCTTTACCTTTCCCATTTTTACTAGGATTTTGATGATATTATAAGATACTATAAATACCCTAGGGTTTATATTTTACTGGGTTACGCTCTTTTGCATATTATTATAATACTTTGCAATACTTTTACAACTGCTCTTGAGATTTTTGTTGTTATTCAATTAAAAACTTTAGAGTTCATTCATCTTATTCTTGTGAAATTGATTTTATGTGTTCTTCATTGATAATTTTGGTTTCTTACACAAACATGAGCGACTAATCTCCTTGACTAGGGTATGGGAACCTTGGCAGATTAGCTATGTAGAGAAAGTGTGAAAGTTATATGTTCTAGGGTTATGCATGTATTGGAATCTTCTTCTCGTTAATTAATCTCGAGTATCTGTAGTAACTTGAGATAGCCCGTATTCACATCCAATGTCACAAGGGAGCTTGTGATTGGGAAAAAAAGATTAGGATAATGATTTGGGATTAACCTCCATCTTTTAGTTCCAACCAACTCATCTAATTACTTGATCCTACTCTGTGATAGTGAACTGAGGTTATAGCAAGAAGCAACAAAAATACACCCTGAGACTTACCCGGTAAAGGGTGAAATTATCTTCACGCTTACTAGGCGGTTGATAATACCTATATTGTATACTTTACATGTAGAACAATGATGTTGGGGGTATTTATGCATTCTAGCATCACTATTCTAGCCATTTTAACCCTGTTTAGAGGATGATTTGTATGTTGTATGGGTTGATAATGAGATAAATGTGTATAAAAGAGTTAAATCATGTGTTTACAATGTTCAAAGTGAATTCCAAACATGTTTGTATCTAAAAGTTTCATTTAGAGTTCAACTCGGAAAACTAGTGTTACTAGCTTGAGCTAAGTGCTTGTCTAGTTGATTTCGGTGGATTATATTGTGTTCAATGTGTTCCCAATGGTTTTAATGTGTGATTATGAGTGGAATATCTTTTTTGTAATGAGAAAATTTCAATTTTATTGAGTGTACAGCTGGAATAATAAGTGAAAGATCAATGCAAACTAGCCTAGTTTAGCTCTTGTTTTGATTCATCATTATGAGTGTTGTGTTGTGTTTGTCTCCTACTTCGTGTGGTGTGAGTTTGTAGGATGATTTTGGAGATGAATACAATGATATTTTTATGATAATAAGGCTTCAAAATCCATGGGAAAGACACCACAAGACAACGAATCAAGAGGGGAGACACAACACTTAATCAAAATTCGGAGAGCAACTTCTAGAGCCTCAGGGTGATATTGAGGCTCTGCACCACCTAGATCATGGATATAGGCAAGGTGCAGCCTTGAATGGAGAGGCGCTATAGCAAGGCCTCATCCTCACCTATAGCAGGGCTATAGACAGGGCAACGCCCCACCCATTCTCGGGCTCAATAACTGATAGTTTTCAATTCCAACATGGATTGGGCTTGCTCCTATACTATAAATACATGTTATATCACGTTTTTACATATATTTGGACATATTTTGGAGACAAAGGGTCTGATACAACTTCTTATTAGGTTTTTATTTTTTCAATTTAGTTCATACATGTTTTTAGTCATTAATTACCAATTTGTGATTACAATTATGACTATACGTGGCTAAACGCCCTTTTCTGGGGTTGAAACTAAGAACATGAGTACTATATTTTTTAATTGAATTCTTTATTATTATTATTGGTTGTGTGCTCATATTTGATTTAACTATTTTAAGGTTTTTCGACCCTTAAAATATATTAATTGTCTACCTTTTTGATCTTGAAAGAGGGAATAGGAAATAGAATAAGGAGATGAACAAAGTTTGGGTTTTTATTCTTTTATGAAATAAAGAATTGAACTTAGCACCTAGGATAGGGATGTACTTAGGAGCTGAACTTGATTCAAACGTAGGATGATAGCTTAAAGAACTTAAATGGACTATTACATCCCCACTCAACGATGTAGTTGTAAGGTTCAACTTAGGTAAAAGATTAGAGGTTGGGATACCATAATCACGTAATTAACCCTATGAATCTATAACCAAGATAAGCAAGTTAATGAGTGAAATTCAATAACATAGTATGATTGTTCAATGTGATTTAACCTTGGGTTTTCTCCTATTGATTGTTACAAGATCTTTACATTACGCATTATTTAATTTTCTCTAGTTATAAATTGCAAACTCTCTTTTTGGTTATGCTTACATCAACTGAATATAAATTGTGAACTAAAATAGAATTGTTGCTAAATCAAGTCTCTGTGGGATTGATACTTGGCTTCTTGAAGGCCACTTTACTACTTGATAAGACCACGTACACTTACATGTGTGCTTGGGTGCTGTCAAATAACAAAACAATAGGGTTGATCATGAGAAATTTATGGTGTCAAGAAGTTAGGGGGAACACAAACCTAGTGTTCGTCTCATATTGTCTACAACTCAAAAGCATTCAAGATTTGTTGACTACTTACAATTGATACTACAATACCCCCATTTACTTTCCTGTATTACTTTTAGATTACAACAAGTCAAGCAACTATTCACATTTTCCCTGTGGGATCAACCCCAATCTAGTTGGGATATTATATTTGCAATCGACCACATTATACTTCTAATTGGAGTGTAGTTTTGGGCGACATCAAATTTTGACGCCATTTTCAAGCAAGACAGTTTGAGTAGTGAATTGAATTGGTGAAGTTTACATTTTTTTAAATTTTAGCTTTTTATTTGGCATATGCCATTGTATGCCAAGTAATAGGAGTAGAGGCAATCCCTTACTCCCTTTAGATCCAGAACTAGAGAGAATCCTTCAATCACTGAGAAGGATATTAGGATAAGTTCATAAAGGGGTTTAATATCCCCTACTTGTGGATCTGAACGTGGATCTCCCACGTGCTCCATTAGATACAAAGAGTATTATAGATTTACAAACAAAACAACTATTGGAGAGAGATTACAAAGAAGCCGAAGAGGCCAAACTTACTGCAGAGGAGGAGTTATCTCACGTAGTCGGACTAGTCAGGCCTAGACAGGTTGTTAATCATTGAGTTCAGAGAGGCAGAGCTCCATTATTTTGACATATCAACACTTAGACCCATATGAGGATGATGATGAAGATTTGGGTTATGTTGAGCCTACAGAGTCAGGAGCCATTGTTTCTCCTACTTTATCCCCTAATATGAACATTGATATCACTTGAGCTATGATCTAATTATTGAATCTGAAGGGTGTATTTTCGGGTGCAGCTAAGAATGATGTAAACATGAACCTTGCAAATTTTCTTGGGATCTGCACATCTTATACTATTCCAGAAGTTAATCAGGAAACATTGAGATTGAGGTTGTTCTCATTCTCTTTGACAGGTGAAACATCACTATGTTTAGGGGAACTTCATAGAGGATCTATCACCACTTGGCACGAGTTGAAGACACAATTTCTGAGCAGATTTTCCCTTCTAGATGGATGTTATAGTTGAAGGATGAAACTTATAATTTCAGACAACTACATGCAAAGTCTATGTATGAGGCATGGTTTCGATTCAAGAAGAAACTGTTCATGGTACCAAATCACAGAATCATAGGATCTAACTTGTCTGAGATATTCTATAAATTATTAAATAATAGTTCAAGAGTAATGGTAGATACTATTTTAGGAGGAGCATTTATTCATCTTCGCTGGGATGCTGCACAAGATATGCCAGATGATATTACGATGACCAACAGAGGATGGCATACTCAAGATTCAAAATGTGGTGGTGGTATATATGCTTTTGGAGTGACAAATACTTATGGAGCAGCAAATGACATGGTGCACAAGAGGTTGCACAGCTTCGTACAAATATTAGGTTTCTTACAAAATAATTTATGTCACTGAATGCTCAGAAAGTGAATACAGTGGCGACATAGGGGTCTATTTCCAAACCATTATAGATTGAATCTGAAGAAGAGGCAAAGTATCTAGATTGTAGATTGGTGGATTTTTTAGCCTAAGGGCAAGGGTATCAAGGTCAAAACTATTATAATAACAGATATAGAGATATAAATAAAGAGAGATAGTGATTGTAGGTGTAAAAAAGACTATAAGGAGAAGAGTGATAAGTATATTCCACCAGGTAGTCGAGATACAAAGTCTAGAATGGAGGCAATTTTGTCTAAGCTAGTAAAAGGGCAAGAAAGTCAAGAGAACTGCCTGAAGGATATGAAAGATGATCAGTCGGGATTGAAACATAAAGTTGAGTCACATGCTACAACAATCAAGCAATTAGAACAACAATTTGGTCGTATGTCAGTCAAAGTAAATCAGAGACAACCTGGCACTCTTTCAAGCAATATAGTGGTAAATCCCTAAAATAATAGTCAATGCCATGCCATTACCACTCGGAGTGGTAAGGTTACTATAGACCCATCTGTACCCACTATTGATGAGTAGAAGAATGAGGATATGATGATAGATGTTTGGAGCAGAAGCAAGCAGAATGGAGGAGAAGAGAAGGCTACAGATCCTATGATCAAGCCCATTCCAAGACCTCTTCCTCCTTATCCATAAAGAATGAAAAATAAACAAGAAGATGGAAAGTATCAGAATTTTTTATCTATGTTAAAAGAGTTGACTGTAAATATACCGCTTGTAGAGACATTGAAGCAGATGCCAGGATATGATTAATTCATGAAGGATTTGATCACAAAGAAAAGGTCATTCAGTTATGATCCAGTTGAAAATATTCATCATTACAGTGTTGTAGTTACTAAATCTTTGGTAGAGAAGAAGGAGGATCTTGGCACTTTCACAATACCTTGCACTATTTGGTCTTTCAACTTTACTCAAGCATTATGTGACTTGGGGGCTAACATCAACCTCATGACCTTTGCCATATTCAAGAAGTTGGGGTTGGGAGCTCCCAAACTAAGTACCATGAGACTAGTGATGGCTGACAAAATAGTAAAGAAGCTTGTTGGAATCCTTTATGACATTTTAGTAAAAATATCTTCTTTTATATTTCCTACTGATTTTGTTATATTAGATTGTGAAGTGGAATTTTAGGTCCCAATTATTTTAGGAAGACCATTTTTAGCTACAGGTAGGACGTTGATTGATCTAGATAAAGGACATCTAATGCTGCGACTCAATGATGAACATGTGACATTCAATGTATTCAAATCTATGAAACAACCTAACAAATGAAGAGTGGTATTTGTGGTTGATGTATACGATTAAGAGACAGATTCATTCCATTATGTTGATGCAGTTACTTTGTGGGATGATGGTTCTGATGTGGTTGTTCCTATTGAAGAAAAACTAGTTATCGAAGCGCTAGTAGTTATGATCATAATTTTTAACTCTAATGGTATCGAGGAGTATGAGGAGCTAGTAAGTGCACTGTGTATGAGTGGTTATAATTTTGCACCAAATAATCTTGATTTAGACTTGAAGAATAGAACTACTCCAAATTCTCGCCCATCCATTGAGGAACCATTAGTGTTAGAGTTGAAGGCCTTCCTATCTCATTTGTGATATGCATTTTGGGGGGCCAATAATACTTTGCCAGTTATTGTTGAAGCTGATCCGAAATAATAAAAAGATGAAGTATTATTGTCAGTGTTGCAAAGATTCAAGAGGGCCATTGGATGGTCAATTACAGATATTGTGGGTATTCTGCCTGGTTTGTCTACTCACAAAATACAACTTGAATCAGATTATGTTCCATATATTGAACATCAACCTCAACTCATTTCTCCTATGCAGGAGGTGGTGAAGAAGTGATACAAGGATGAAGAGCACCAAAAAAGGTACAAGGTATTATCAAAGGTTCAAGTTGCGGATTGAAGATCTTTTGGAGCCTTTTCGAAGCCTTGTTCAAGTGAAGAAAAGAGGAGGCATCTTACACTCATAGGTGCCTCTCATTAAGGGCATGATGGAATTTTTACACATTAAAATGACACTCCATGGATGCCTTTCCTAAAGCCCTTCATTAAGGGCATTTGAGTCATTATCTTATAATAGTATAAATAGATACCTTAGCTCTTATTTTACTTAGTTTTGGACATAATGAATTGAGTGACCTTTTAGATTGTAATATTAGTGATAGATTGTAGTATTCCTCTTCTCCTTAAGAGAGGGAAAACCGAAATTGAATATTGGATGCAATTGAAAAAGGATTTCACTTGTATTGGATATTTGGCAAGAAAGGTGTGCATGAGAAAGTGTGAGTCCTTTGGATCACCTAAGAGAGTGGTTTGATCTTACATTGGTGATGTGTGTTTGAAGGTTTGATACACCTTCTAGTTCTATTCATTGGTGGAAGTGAGAGTCTCTCTACTATCTTTACTTTATGCATCTCTTCTTCATTTTTTTTCTTCTATGTGTGTTGTTTCTCCTTTGTGTGTCTGCTGATTTTTAGCTTCTATTATCAATTTTGTGTTTTATCCTTCCTTTAGGCTATCAATAAGGAAATAATCAAGTGGTTAGATGCTGGTGTATTGTATCCTATTACTGATAGAAAATGGGTTAGTCCGGTATAATGCATTCCGAAGAAAGGCAGAATTACTGTGGTGCTTAACGAGAAGAATAAGCTAGTGACTATGAGGCCAGTCATTGGATGGAGAGTGTGTGTATATTATAGAAAATTGAATTCATGGACTCAGAAAGACCATTTTCCTATGCCTTTCATGGATCAGATATTAGATAGGTTAGCAGGCAGAGGATGGTATTATTTTCTTGATGGATACTCTGTCTATAATTAGAATACTATTGCACCTGAGGACCAAGAGAAGACTACTTTTACATGTCCTTATGGGACCTTTGCATTCAAGCGAATGTCATTCGGGCTATGCAATTCCCCAACTATATTTTAGAGATGTATGATGTCAATTTTCTCTGATATGGTCGAAGACACCATTGAAGTTTTTATGCATGATTTTTTAGTTGTTGGTGATTCTGTTGAAGACTGCCTGAAGCACTTGGCAAATGCTCTCCAAAGGTGTGAAGAATGCAACTTGGTACTTAATTAGGAAAAGTGACATTTTGTGGTCAAAGAAGGATTTATGCTTGGACACAAGATTTCGAAAAGAGGCATAGAGGTTGATCTTGCAAAGATCAAGGTGATTGAAAAATTACGTTACCCAATTTCCGTGAAGGGTATTCAAAGTTATCTAGGGCATGCCGATTTTTATAGGCGATTTATCATGGACTTCTCGAAGAATGCTAATCCTCTTTGCAAGCTTCTTAAGAAGGAGTTAAAATTTAATTTTGATGATGCATATAAGATGGCTTTTAAAAGCTTGAAAGAGAAGTTGGTGACTGCTGCAATTATTGTGTCTCTTGATTGGTCCTCACCTTTCAAGATTATGTGTAACGCTAGTGGATTGACCTTAGGGGGTGTACTAGGCCAACGAAAATAAAATATCCTTCATCACATCTACTACGCTAGTAAGGCACTCAATCCTGCTAAAAAGGACTATACCGTGATGGAGCAAGAGTTACTGGCAGTGGTTTTTACCTTTGAAAAGTTTAAATCTTACTTGATTGAGACAAAGGTGATTGTTCACACTGATCATTCAGCATTGCAGTACCTAATGGGTAAAAATGATGCAAAGCCTAGGCTTATTTGATAGATGTTGTTTTTGCAAGAATTTAACTTTGAGGTGAAGGACAGAAAAGGCACAAAAAATTAAGTTGCGGATCACCTAACTAGACTGGAGGTGAAAGCTATGCAGAAGGTTGCAACTGGGTTGGAGATTGATGACCGTTTTCTAGATGAGAAGATATTAGCAGTTTCCCAAGATCTAATTCCATGGTTTGCAGACTATACAAATTACTTAGCCAGTGATCTAGTCCCAGAAGATCTTTCATATCAGCAAAGGAAGAAGTTAATGTATGATGTAAGGAATTTTTTCTGGGATGAAACTCATCTTTTTAAAATTGTGCAGATGGAATCATTCATAGGTGTATACCTGAAGTGGAGATGATAAGCATACTTAAGGCTTGTCATTCATCGCCTGTTGGGGGCCATCATGGAAGGGCCTACACAACTCATAAAATTCTGCAATGCAACTACTATTGGCCAACCATATACAGAGATGCTCATGATTTTGCATTTTCTTGTGATCAATGTCAGTGAAAAGGTACTATTTCTAGAAGACATGAACTACCTATGACTTCTATTTTAGAATTAGAAGTGTTTGATGTATGGGGCATAGATTTCATGGGACCTTTCATGATTTCGTTTGACATGCATACTTGTGGCTATGGACTATATTTCAAAATAGGTGGAAGCAATTTGGCTTCCTAACAATGAAGCTAGTAGTGTCACTGCATTCTTCAGAAAGAATATCTTTTTTCAATTTGGTATGCCAAGTGCTATTATTAGTGACAGAGGGTCACATTTCTACAATTACCTATTCAAAAGTCTGCTTGAAAAATATGGAGTGAACCATAGGGTGGCAATACCCTATCATCCACAAACTAGTGGATAGGTTGAAGTATCTAATAGAGAAATCAAGTCCATATTGGCAAAGACTGTGAATGAAAATAGGACTAATTGGGCAAGAAAGTTAGATGATGTATTGTAGGTTTACCACACAACTTACAAAACCCCCATAGGTGCTTCACCTTATCATCTTGTGCATGGAAAAGCTTGCCATTTACCAATTCATCTTGAGCATAAAGCACTATGGGCGTTAAAAAAGCTGAATCTAAAGTGGAAGAATACAACAAAGTCAAGGATGAATAACATCAATGATTTGGATGAATTCCAGCTCTGGGTATATAAAAGTTCAGCACTTCATAAAGAAAAGATTAAGTTGCATCACGATCGCAAGATTGAGAAGAGGGTATTTGAAAAAGTGACTAGGTGCTACTATATAATTCCAAGCTTCATTTGTTTCCAGGTAAGATAAGGTCGAGTTGGCATGGTCCATTCACAGTTATAAGAGTTTATCCCTATGGTGCTTTAGAACTAAAGAGGGATGGTGATCGCCCGTTCAAGGTAAATGAACAAAAAATGAAGCACTATATAGGTAATATAGAAGATGTGAATGAAGTAGTTGAGATTGACCTTAATAAAGGTTGAGTAATCAAGGCAATGGTGTCGTGCCATGCTATAAAATCAAGTGCTGCATGGGAGGCAACCCATGGGGCTAGTTGGTGTAATCTGAGTATCCAGCTTAGCCATGTCGTGCTGCAACATTAAATCAAGCGTTGCTTGGGAGACAATCCATGTTTTTGTATTTATTTCATTTATAGGGTAATATGTTTGTTCAATGTGTAGGACTAAGGAATGCAGACAAAATCCAGAGAAAGTGAAAAGTAGTCATACAGACTCTTTATGAGTCGTATCTATATGATACAACTCGTCGGTAAGAGTCATATTGACCTGGGAACAAAATCAAAATCAGACAAAAGTTTCTAGAATGGATATGATTCTCAGAACGAGTTGTACCCTCAAGTTACAATTCGTCACCTTGAGTCATACCCACTCTAAAAACCCAGGTAAGTCCCAGGGCTATATAAGTCAAAGAAATGACTCGTAAGCTTGGGTACGAGTCATATACACAACTCGTACCTATGCTTACTAGGTCAAATCTCGGGTTGACACAACCCAATTCTTTGATTAAAAAGAGAAAAGGGTACCCGATTAAACTAACTCATACCCACATCACTTCTTTCCCTAAAATTCAAGCTTTAATCCATAAAATCAACAAGTTTTCAACTTGATTTAGCTACCAACAACTTCAAATGTTGCATTCTTATTGATTCAAACTCGGATTTAGGAAGAAATAAACTATGAAAACAAAAATTCAACATCTTCAACCACCAAGTAAGTTCTTCAACTCTATTCTCTTTACTTTTAAGTGGAAATGAGTACTTTATGTTACTATGAACTTAGTTTGAGTAGGTTTTATGCAAATGTTTATTTGTTGGTAACCTAGCTTAGGTGATTTTGTTGAAAATTAGAAATTGGGGTAGAACTGGGGTTTGGAAAGGATTTTGATATGTTTATGTAGGTTAAAATGATTGAAAGTGTTGAAACTAGTAGTGGGTATTTTAGGAAATTGCTACGGAGTCAACACCTTAAAGTTGGACTTCTATGTTGCAGTGGATACGAGACCTCTTACGACTCATACCCACCAGTACGAGAGTCATAATAGGATTCATACCTACTGAAATCATTTAAGTTTAACAAATTTAAGGTTCTATAATGGATACTACTCAGCCTTGTGAGTTGTACCCAGACCATACGACTTGTACATACTTAGTCATACCTACCTGGAATGATTTAGGTTAGAATAAATATTTTGGATCCACTTACAATTGTTGGTAACGAGTCATACCCGTTTGGTACGACTGGTTAGGAGGATTTGTAGGCCAACCAGTAAGCAAAGGTCATACATTGAACAAAATTTGACTTAGCTATATGAGTTTTACCCAGTTGGTATGACTCGTACCCACCACTCATACCCGAATCAGAACAAGCACACTGAACTTTAGTTTTTAAAATTTTTCTTTTCTTTTCTTTACTTAGTTACAAATAATGGTGTATTTGCAGGAGTCATGCCTCAAACAATGATTTCTAATCAAAACAACTTGCAAAGAAGGACACTAACCAAGCACCAAAGGCTAGTGCAGAATTCAGTGATTCCGAGTATGAGACCTTATCTGAAAACAGTAAGAAACTTATGACGGAACTTATAAAAAGAAAGCTACACAAAAGAGGAAGGCAACTACAAATCTAAGGGGAAAAGGTAGTTCCCCAAGACTCAGAATCACTGCCAAAGTGCCCATAGGGGAAGAAACCTACTACATCTCCTACCCACAGACTTCAACAATCTTTCAACGATGATAATGCTATTGCCGATGATGATAATAATGATGAGGCTGAATCCAGTTCAGAAAAGGTAAATTCTGAATATGCTGAAGATGTAGAGGTTGTGAATAAAGTACCTCCAATAGGCCTATAGGACCCCCACGTGCTCTTACCACTGCCCTGGTTCCCATTGTTGAATGATGGGGGTACCCCAAAATATAGGATACTTTCAACAGTAGGTTGTTCAGGCTTTTGGGTGGCAAGATAAAGAGAGTACTATATCTGAAAAGAAGAATGACTACCTGTAACGCCCCAAAAATGGGTTCCGAAGCGTCACACGGTGCTTGATGCTACGAGTAGCCCCAAGCTAACCCTTTGAGCCATTTTCATTCAGTTCAACACGAATCAACGGGGTTTCCATAGATAACCCTCAAATATCAATAGAGTAATCATCATCCAAGAATAAAAGAATTTCAGAAAGATAACAAAATAGGACTTATTAGTCAACTCCCAATATCTATACTAGTCTGACAAGACTCTAAGAAAATTAATAAAACCAGCGAGCCATTGAGACATGCCCCAACTGACTCATACTCAGTTATCAAATATAAATAATTCCATGAAACTAACATCAGATATCACGTCCTCAAAACATGAGGACTCACCACGACAGAGGATGTAGAACAGGGTTCCCAAAGAATTACTGTCGAACCTAAAACTGAGCACATTAACCTACATTCCGAGAAAATACAGCCTACATCCAAAGATGTGGGTCAGTACCATGGAATGGAACCGAGTATATGGAGTTGTATGCAGTTTTACAAACATCATCATCATGAATATTTATAAGAAATATACAGGATGTATGAAAGACTCACATAGCCCGAAGAAAATCATCATAATCATGAGAGGATGAAATAAGTATAATAACACATGTGAGTCATCATATAATTTGTCAATCACTTTCAGTTCATCAAGAATATCAATTCTCATAATGTAAATATCATTTAAATCTTTTGAAAATATAACTTTCACAATTCCACTTTCAAATCACTTCACCGTTCACCATAGACACAAGGAAACACACACACACACACACACACACTGGGAGATCCTATAACCTACATAAACTGTGTGAGCCACATGGAGTCCAATGTACAACCCACGTTGGGGAGAGCCGTCCTATCCTTTCCATCGGAGTAGGACTTCCAATATCAATCCAAAAACACTAGTGATCACTATATAAATTAGCCTCAGGCTCACGTCCTATGGGGGAACGTAGTTCTAGGGAAGTAAGGTCACTTTATACCTCCCACTCGGTGCTAAAGAGTACTCCCGGACTTAGCTCAGATCATTTGAAAGACAATCCGCAACAAAATAACTTTCATCAATATATAAGTATACATCGGGAGCCATCATGCTACCCATTTATCATAATCAAACACGTTGTGGATTTCTTTCACATTTGAGTTCAAAGCGACTCCATTAAGACCAAAAGGTCAAATAATTCAACACATCTCAACTATTCAACATCAACGTGCTTATAGCACATATTTTCTCAAAGACACAATTTCAAATGGGGTTTAAGACCCAAATATCAAAATCATGATAAATATCGTTCAAGATTCATGCTTTATATCACCACACATGTAAATCCATCTTTCAAAATCATACACATTAAAATTTCATAGTAATCATCATAGAATATGAGTTCATGCTTTAAAATCATAATAATCAAGAAAAAAACATGTCTTCGTAAAGAAAATTACTTTTGGGCACAAGAACGAAAGAGTGCTCTTGTTGAAAAAACCCCCCCACATACCTTGAAGTTGACCTCTTGATTATGGAATCCTGTTCACACAAATAAGGGATGCTCCTCGAAGGTCTTGAGATGATGAGTTCGATTATTGGATCAAATTTGAATTTCTACAGTGAAATTGGAAGATATTTGGAGCTCAAAATGGACCTAGGGTTTAGTTCTCTCAATGTTTTTGGTGGAAGAACATGAATTTTATGGCTCAATATAGGTATAAATGGACAATTTTCATCCATGAAGTGAAGGCATAATGACCAAAATGACCTTAAAAATCAACTAATTCTCGAATCTATCCTTTGGTGGACTGTTTTGATAGTCTGAAGTAGATGAACCATAACGTTTCTGATATCCAAATTAGATGAAACCAATTTCATTAGAAAGAAGACTCTCATATATTTTCGTTGACATATAGTATCTCACCCAGATCATTGTGTACGAGGAGTTATGATCGTTTGAAGTTGACCCAAAAATTTACTTTTGATAGGCTGAAGTAGATCGACCATAACTTATTGCTTCGATAGACAAATTGGATGAAACCAATTTCATCGAAAAGAGGACTCGCAGAGCTTTTCGTTGATATATAGTAGATTATCCAGATCATTATGTACAAGGAGTTATGATCGATTAAAGTTGGAGAAAAAATACGCCAGGCCTCAGTACTTTTTCCTGCACATTTTACTGTTCACTACTATTCACGGTTCGATCGGAATGTTCATAACTCATCGCTCGGGTGTAAGTTTTGGATGATCCACATATCGTTGGAAAGCTTATTCGATATTCTACGCAATGGTGGGTCATAATCTAAGACATTCCATACGGAAAATTTATAATGTATTTTAGTAGATAGAACCCAACACGTTTACACACAAAATTTCAACAAAAAATTTCCCGGGGTATTACATCATCCCCCTCTTGGAAAAATTTGTCCTCGAATGATGCTAGACATGCCAAGATTAGATATGGAATAGAGAATACAGCTGAAATCATTCGTTAGACTCATCACTACATCATTTCTTACTCCGAATGCAATATAGAATGCATAAATCAAGAAATTACAACTGAACACATAATAAATGACAGCTGAACTACTGCAACTTTTATCAAAAGTGCATGATTTAGGAAAAAAGGTACCTTCGGCTTGATCGAAGTTCGCAAAAAATAGGTGCGGGTACTTGGATCGCATATCCGCCTCAGCTTCCCAAGTTGCGCCCTCAACAGATTGGTTTCGCCATAACACCTTAACCAAGGGAACTTCTTTGTTCCTTAGTCTTCAGACACTAAAATCAAGAATCTCAACAGAAATCTCATCAAAAAAAGAGATTTTCTTGAATGTCAACACTCACAGAGGAATCCACTACCACAACATCGCTAATATGCTTTCTAAGTATGGAGACATGGAATATTGGATAAACAGAGGACAACTCGGAAGGCAACTCGACCTTATAAGCTACCTTACCAACACGGCTAAGAATTTTGTAAGGACCAACATAACGGGGACTAAGCTTCCCTTTCTTTTTGAATCTCTTCACCCCCCTCGTGGGTGAAATTTTCAGATACACTAGGTCACCAACTTCAAACTCAAGGTCTCTCCTTCTAACATCCGCATATGACTTCTGACGACTCTGCGCAGTTTTCAACCTTTCCCTAATCAACTTAACTTTTTCATAGCCTCGAATACCGAATCAGGACCACTCACAGCCGCTTCACCCACCTCGAACCAACCTATGAGTGATCTACACTTCCTCCCATACAAGGCTTTAAACGGAGCCATGCTAATATTAGAGTGAAAGCTATTATTATAAGAAAATTCTATCAACGGTAAGTGATCATCCCAACTTTCCTTAACGTCGAGTGCACAAGCTCTCAACATATCCTCTAAGGTCTGGATGGTCCGCTCAGCCTGACCATCGGTCTGCGGATGAAAAGCAGAACTCAAAAGCACTTGGGTACCAAGACCCTTCTAAAAAACTTTCCAAAATTGCGAAGTGAACTGAGTACCCCTATCCGAAATGATAGACAAGGGAACTCCAAGTAGTCTGAATAGCTCTCAGATATACAATATAGCGTAATCCTCAGCAGTATATGAAGTATGAACAAGCAAGAAATGAGCAGACTTAGTCAATCTATCAACCACAACCCAAATGGAATCATAATGGCATCGGGAAGAAAGTAAACCAATCACGAAGTCCATATTTATCTCTTCCCACTTCCAGGTGGGAATACTAAACTCTTGCATCATACCACCAGGTCTTTGGTGTTCAACCTTAACCTGTTGGCATGTTGCACGCTTAGCTACAAATGCTGCTATATCTTTCTTCATGCCACTCCACCAATAGATTTCCTGCAAGTCTCGGTACATCTTGGTGGCACCAGGATGAATAGAATATCGCGCCCCGTGCGCTTCAGCCATAATCCTCTATCTCAGATCATCAACATTTGAGACACACAATCTACCCTGCAATCTCAACACACCATCTTTCCCTTGGGAGAAAACCTCTACTTTTTCGTCCTTGACTAACTCCTTCAGTCTGACCAAATTAGTATCTAAGTATTGCTTTTCCTTTATTTCCGAAACCAAGGAGGATTCGAAACTACTCTGAACCCCTATACTTCCTCAGCAGAGTCAAACAACTTAACCCTCAATCTAGCCAAACGATGTACATCATGAGCCAACTCTTTCTTAACTTCTAGCACATGCGAAACACTACCCATGGACACTCTACTTAGGGCATCCGCCACAACATTGGCCTTGCCCGAATGGTACAGCACACTCATATATTCTTTAACAATTCTAACCATCGTCTCTGCCTAAAATTCAATTCTCTCTGGGTAAACACCTACTAAAGACTCTTATAATCAGTGAAAACATCAACATGGACACCATACAAATAGTTTCTCCAGATTTTCAAAGCAAACACAATAGCAGCCAACTCAAGGTCATGGGTGGGGTAATTTTTCTTATGGAGTTTCAACTGTCTAAAAGCATAATCTATCACCTTACCCTTGTGCATCAATACGCAACCCAACCCAACTCTCAAAGCATCATAGTACACCACAAAACCATCAACACCATCAGGCAAAGTCAAAATAGGGGCTGAAGTGAGTCGAGTCTTCAACTCCTGAAAACTCTTCTCACAAGATTCGAACCATAAGAACTTCACTTTATTTTGGGTCAATCGAGTCATAGGAGACGCTACAGAGGAGAAACCCTCAAAAAAACAGCGGTAATAGCCAGCTAAACCCAAGAAACTTCGGATATCAGTCGGAGAAATAGGGCTAGGCCAATTTCTAATAGCTTTGGTCTTTTGGGGATCAACTCTAATACCCTTGGAAGAAATGATATGACCCAGAAAAGAAACTGACCTTAGCCAAAACTCACACTTACTGAACTTGGCAAACAACTTGTGATCTCTAAGGGTTTGCAAGACAGTTCGAAGAGTATCAGAATGTTCATCCTCACTATGGGAGTACACCAATATATCATCGATGAACACTATGACAAACATATCCAGATATGGTCTGAACACTCGATTCATAAGGTCCATGAAAGCTGCTGGGGCATTAGTTAACCCGAAAGACATAACAAGAATCTCAAAATGGACATAACAATTTTGGAAAGCGGTTTTTGGGATGTCAGACTCCCTAACTTTGAGTTGATGATAGCTAGAACAAAGGTCTATCTTTGAGAAATAACTTGCACCTTGCAATTGGTCAAACAAATCATCTATTCTCGGAAGGGGGTACTTATTTTTGATGGTGACTTTATTCAGTTGGCGGTAATCAATGTACATACGCAAAGAGCCATCTTTCTTTCTCACAAACAACACAGGAGCACCCTAAGAAAAAACACTGGGCGTTATGAAACCCTTATCTAGTAGATCTTTGAGTTGCTCTTTCAACTCCTTAAGTTCTGCAGGGGCCATACGGTAAAGAGGAATAGAAATGGGCTGAGTATCAGGAAGAAGATCAATCCCAAACTCTATCTCTCTATTAGGAGGTATCCTTGGGAGATCATCTGAAAAGACATCAGAAAACTCATTGACGATATTAACAGACTGGAGAGTTGGAGTCTCAGACTTAGTGTCTTTGACTTTAACCAAATGGTAAATACACCCCTTGGAAATAAGCTTTCTAGCTTTGAGGTAAGAGATAAAATGACTCTTGGGTGACACAGAATTCCCAAACCAGTCAAACATGGATGCACTCAAAAACTGAAACTTAACCATTCGGGTCTGACAATCAATAAAGGCATAAGTAGAATACAGCCAGTCCATACCCAGAATCACATCAAAATCTACCATGTCTAACTCAATCAGATCAGCCAATAATACTCTATGCAGAATGGTAACAGGACACTTTTTATACACTTTCTGGGCAACAATCAAATCACCCACTGGGGTAGAAACTAGGATAGGCTCAGGAATAATCTTAGGACTCATTTAAAAATTCACAGCAATCAAAGGTGTAACATATGAGAAACTAGATCAAGGATCCAACAAAGCATACACATCAAACTGAAATATACGAAATATACCAGTAACAACATCGGGAGAGTCCTCCTGTTCCTGGCGGGATGGTAAAGCATAGAATCTATTCTGGCGCTGCCCGCCAGCATTACTAGAAGAGGCGCCCTGAGCTGGGGCTGGGCGATTCGCTGGAACTGGAGAACTAACAGTCTGAGTCTGGGTCACAGAGTTAGAGATTGTCCATCATATGGACAATCTCTAACTCTATGAGCCATGTCACCACATCAGAAATAACCCCTCTTCTCACCCCAATACTTACCCGAATGAGCCTTACCACACTTAGGACACAGGGGATAATTTGGCTTACTGCTAGTACTATAATAGGACCTGGATGTATTTAACCTGCTACTTTTCTCCTCCCTACTTCTAGGAATGGGAGCACTAGTAGATGACGATGCTGGCATAGATGAACGATCCTGATACTGAGGACGACTCCCTCCCTGCAATCTAGTCTGATCCTGTCCGTGCTGCTCGGACCTAGCTCTCTTATTCTCTCTCATTCTATCTCTCTCCTTAATTTTGTCTACCTCAATCTGTTAGGCACGAGTCATCAGCCTAGAAAGATTTATCTCGCTATTTAGCATAGCAAACCTACACTCCTTAACCACATAACTAGACACTCCAGTCACAAACTTACTCATACTAGCTCGATTATCAGTCACTAAGTCAGGAGTATACTTGGCCAACTGATTGAACTTTAGACAGTACTCCCTAACAGTCATAGAGCCCCATCGCAGGTTCATAAACTCTTCCACCTTTGCCTCCCTCATCTCCAAAGGAAAAAACTTATCTAGGAATGCATCCTGGAACTCTTGCCAAGTCGTAGGGACAGCTCCTCACCTCTACCTTTCCTCCAAGCAACAACCCAATTATAAGCAAGGTCTTTTAACCTATACGCAGCCAACTCTGCACTATGTTCCTCAGATACATGCATCACCTGAGTAATCTTTTGTACCTCTTCTAAAAACAACCGTGGATCTTCATCAGACTTAGACCCATAGAATTTCGGCGGATTCATCCGCATGAAGTCATAGATCCTGGCAGCAGCTGAATCACCTCCCTACTGCTGTAGAGCCGGGGCCGAGTTAGCCTAAACATTTGCAGTAACAGCTTGGGCCAGCGCTTGAAAGGTTGCTCGAAATTCAGTATGAGACACGTTTTCATTCAATGGGTCAGCGGGTTGAGGTTGCTGACCATCATTATTTCTTCTTGCTCGACGTGGAGGCATATTTCTGAAAGAGGAGAGCATGAATCAGTAGCAAAGAGAGACACTTTAAGCATGATAGACTTCTAAAAGAAAGAATCACACTTTTTCCTAAAACTTCTTATAGCCTCTTGCTCGTAGATGTGGCGCGCTACACACTAATGATCAAGACTCTACTTAACGTGGCTTGTCAGACTCCCTAGGACACCTTAAAACCTTAGGCTTTGATACTAAGTTTGTAATACCCCAAAAATGGGTACCGGAGCATCAGACGGTGCTTGAGGCTACGAGTAGCCCCAAGCTAACCCTTTGATCCATTTTCATTCAGTTCAACATGAATCAATGGGGTTTCTATAAATAACCCTCAAATACAATAGAGTAATCATCATCCAAGAATAAAATTTTTTTAGAAAGATAACAAAATGACTTATTAGTCAACTCCCAACATGTATACTAGTCTGACAAGCCTCTAAGAAAATTAATAAAACTATCAAGTCATTGAGACATGCACCAACTGACTCATACTCAGTTATCAAATGCAAACAATTCTGTGAAACCAACATTAGACATCACGTCCTTGGAACATGAGGACTCTCTATGACAGAGGATGTAGAACAGCGTGCTCAAAAAATCACTATCGAACCTAGAATTGAGCACCTGAACCTACATTCTGAGAAAATGCAGCCCACATCCGAAGATGTGGGTTAGTACCATGGAAAGGAATCGAGTATATAGGGGGGTATGCAGTTTTATAAATATCATCATCATAAATATTTATAAGAAATATGCAGGATGTATGAAAGACTCACATAGCCCAAAGAAAATCATCATAATCATGAGAGGATGAAATAAGTATAATAACACATGTGAGTCATCATATAATTTGTCAATAACTTTCAGTTCATCAAGAATATCAATTCTCATAGTGTAAATATCATTTAAATCTTTTGAAAGAATAACTTTCACAATTCCACTTTCAAATCACTTCACCGTTCACCATAGACACAAGGAAACTCACACATACTGGGAGATCCTATAACCGACATAAACCATGTGAGCCATATGGAGTCCAACATCCAACCCACATTGGGGAGAGCCGTCCTATCCTTGCCATTAGAGTAGGACTGCCATCGAGTAGGACTTCCAATATCAATCTTAAAACAGTAGTGATCACTATATAAATCAGCCTCAGGCTCACGTCCTATGGAGGAACGTAGTTCTAGGGAAGTAAGGTCACTTTATACCTCTCACTCGGTGCTAAAGAGTACTCCCAGACTTAGCTTAGATCATTTTAAAGACAATCTGCAACAAAACAACTTTCATCAATATATAAGTATACATCGGGAGCCATCATGCTATCCATTTATCATAATCAAACACGTTGTGGATTTCTTTCACATTCGAGTTCAAAGCGACTCAATTAAGACTAAAAGGTCAAATCATTCAACACATCTCAAATATTCAACATCAATATGCTTATAGCACATATTTTCTCAAAGACACAATTTCAAATTGGGTTCAAGACCAAAATATCAAAATCATGATAAATATCGTTCAAGATTCATGCTTTATATCACCACACATGTAAAGAACGAAAGAGTGCTCTTGTTGAAAAAACCCCCCCACATACCTTGAAGTTGACCTCTTGATTATGGAATCCTATTCACACAAATAAGGGATGCTCCTCGAAGGTCTTGAGATGATGAGTTCGATTATTGGATCAAATTTGAATTTCTATAGTGATATTAGAAGATATTTGGAGCTCAAAATGGAACTAGGGTTTAGTTCTCTCAATGTTTTTAATGGAAGAACATGAATTTTATAGCTCAACATAGGTATAAATGGACAATTTTCGTCCATGAAGTGAAGGCATAATGATCAAAATGCCCTTAAAAATCAACTAATTCTTGAATCTGTCCTTTGGTGGACTATTTTGATAGTCTGAAGTAGATCAACCATAACGTTTCTGATATCCAAATTAGATGAAACCAATTTCATTAGAAAGAAGACTCTCATATATTTTCGTTGATATATAGTATCTCACCCAGATCATTGTGTACGAGGAATTATGATCATTTGAAGTTGACCTAAAAATTCACTTTTGATAGGCTGAAGTAGATTGACCATAAACTTTTTGCTCTGATAGACAAATTGGATGAAACCAATTTCATCAGAATGAGGACTCGCAGAGCTTTCCGTTTATATATAGTAGATCACCCAGATCATTATGTAAAAGGAGTTATGATCATTTAAAGTTGGAGCAAAAATACGTCAGGCCTCAGTACTTTTTCCTGCACATTTTATTGTTCACTACTATTCACGGTTCGATCAGAATGTTCATAACTCGTCACTCGGGTGTCTGTTTTGGATGATCCACATATTGTTGGAAATCTTATTTGATACTATACACAATGGTGGGTCATAATCTAAGACATTTCATACGGAAAATTTATAATTTATTTTAGAAGATAGAACCCAACACGTTTACGCATAAAATTTTAATGAAAAATTTCCTGGGGTATTACACTACCACAGTTATATCAGAGTTACCTGAGTTTGAAGAGAGCTTCTGGCAGTACGGGTTTGAATGGATGATTAGAGCACTTAAAAATATAGTGAAGTACTTGTTCGTAAGTTTTATACAGTATACAAAGATGAGCTACAAAGGTAATATGTATAGGTCCAGTTATGGAAGAGAGGCAATCCTATTACCCCCTTATGATTCATGGAGTTTGGGTTGATATTTCTCCTCAAACCATTGAGAGATTCTTGTATAGGTCAGAATATAAAGCCCTGGCCAACACACTAGAGATGGAATACAATATGGAAGAGATAAGTAAGATAACCAAGAAAATATTAGGTTCTAAAGATAAAATGGTCATTTTTAGATGGATTATAGAGTGTATTACTTCGAATGGAGTAAATGTAATCTGGGTTGTAGGAGGCCCTGGAGTGGTCTCATAGAAAATAAAGAAAAGTACCCTCAACTTTAAGGGTAAGGCTTGGTGGACACTATCCCAATACGAGCTTTGTCCTCCGATAGGTGATAATGTTCTAAACCTGCTTTGGGTTGCTATGATATTTGGCTTCATAGTTGGTTATGAGTTTAATATTGGTGAGTTATTATCTCGAGAGTTGAGGGATAGGGTAGTCGGGGGTTAAAAGGAATTACTGTCCTACCTCTGCATGATTACACAAATTTGTCTGGCTGTGCGAGTGCTGGAACTCCCTAGGATAGACGAGATGATTGAGGATAGGAGGACATTTAACATTGGCCTGATTAGAGATGTGGCTAACCCTCTAGCTCGACCGATGAGATATGCTGCGATATTATGGTAGGATTATTCCCTAAGGATGATCAGATTGACATCCCTGCTACAGCTGCAACTACGGAGGTAGAATCACAGATAGAGGGCATACCTACAAATGTAGAGGGTACTTCTAGTACCCCTCTACCAGTCCAGTCTGTACCATTGAGTCCATAAGGTATGCCTCCAGGTATTATTCTAATATCCCAAGATGCATGGACTGAGGTTGTGACCAAGTTATCTACACTTGATGCAAAGGTGGGTGACATAGAAGGAGGAGTGAAAAATTATCTTGAGAGAAAGTTTGAGGAGCAGGATAGGCGAGTCCAAGGGATCCTAAATAGTTTTGATTTGAGGATAACTTGACAGTTGAGCAGAAGGCAGATGCCCAATGTTGCTGTGATCAGAACTAAGGTTGCACAGATCAAGAAAATGGTCTCAGAGCTTTATGAAAGAATGGTGGTTGCTGAGCCTATTGTAGAGATAGTGATTCCTACTGTCTATGTGCCTCATATATGGGTATACCTGGATGATGCACCTATATTGGATAACAGAGAGCAAAGGCATAAGAGAAAGAAAAAGAGGAAGGAAACCAAATAAGCTGAGAAGAGAGCCCATACAAGATGATCGGGACCGCGAGACAAGGGTCCACAAAATGGCCATGGGAGATGGTGGAGCGAGAGCTCTATTTGTTGATACTGTAGGGGTTGATATTTTTCCCTTGTCTACTATTGATTAAGTCCTAGTTGATAGGATAGTAGTTGATGAGAGTGGGACTCGATCTGCAGGTCTACGTACTAATATTATTGAGCTGACATCTTGAGTACCGAGGTATGAACTTTATCCTTACTCTATTTTAATTTTGTAGCACTGGGGATAGTGCAACAATTTTTAGTTGGGGATGGGTTTTTTCCTAAAAATTTAGGAGTAGTTGAAAAGAAAGAAGTATCTAAAAAACTGAAAGTCTGTTATGACTTGTAGGTTTTATGCAGGTAGCTGAGATAGGGAGTAGATCAACGCATCTATGACAATGGATTATTTTTTATTATAATTTTGGACTTTAAAAAATTTCAGTTGTATTGAAAGATTTTGTTTTGATTTTTAATTCATGATTGTTGAAACACTGCTGATTTGAAATGCTATTGTGAAAAGTTGTGTTTGAGCCCCCATTTGAAATTTCTTTTTTTAAATAATTGCATGATTGGTATACTTGTGTGACACTATTGTGAATCCTAAAATGGCATTAGGATTAGGGATAGAATAGTTAGGGACAAAACAATTGCATAGTTGGATAACTAGTACTTAGTAATATAGTCTTGTGCAAGTGTGCCTGAGATATACTAAGTTCTCAATGTGTTGGTATCTAGAACTTGCTTGGTTAATTTTACCTAGGTCTAGGATATTTATGTAAGATATGATAATAGGCCCTTTTGGTATGAGTCCAGTTGAGCCTTAAATGCCCTAACCGAATGAATGAATCCCCTTTGATCTTAATAGTTGAGTCTTCATAGACCAATATTTCTTGTTACACCTATTACCCCCTATTTAATTACAATGAACCTATTTTGGCCCTGGTCCTCCTATGACACTATGCATTTCAACTCAGGCAGATCACCTAAGTTAAGGGTGGCTATTATAGGGGTGCGTAAGAGGAAACCGAGTATGAAGAAAATGGGTAGCAGGAAAATAGTTGAAACTTGAGCAGGTATAGTGAAATGAAAAGAAAGAAAAGTTGCAATGAAAATAAGAAAAATAAGTGCTATAAAACCACACCTGACCAATTAGAATGTGCTTGAAAGAAAAAGGAAGACATAAAGGCTGAAATAAAAGAAGTGAAAAGTGAGTGGACCCTAAGAAAGGCATAGTGTCTAGGAGGCATAGTCACTAAATGAATCTCAAAATATATCATACCATCTTGAAGCCTACGTGATAAGCCAAATACAGTCCTATAATGATCTTACCATAACTGTTTGAAAACTTAAGAAAAGAGCATAAGGGAAAACGTATAGTATTCTGTATACACCGGTGGTACTTCTTTGTGAATGAGAGAGTCATTTATTATATCCCTGAATAGAGTGATCTATCCAAAAGGAGAGTAAATAGGATTTCTTTGATCGTGAGCACACATGGGCTATGTTTTAGGTTACTTGGTTGTTTGATGAATGTAATCTATATTGATGCCCAATTGTCTATTGCTAATATGATGCCATCATTGGATTCCCTCATATTTCTACGTGCACTAAATTTTTATAAGCAGTTGAGTTTTGAAAATTAAAATTAAAGGGGAGAACAAAAAGATTGAAATTAAGTTCAAAATCACTGCCATAGGTTCTTGAGAACTTCCTATTTAAGCATTGTCTCTGTGCTAGAAAATATTTAGTTGAATTTGTTTTCCTAAGGACATGCAAAAGTCTAAGTTGAGAGTGTTGATGTGGCATGGAAAAACAACACTTTCGATGCTTAAAATCGTGAATTTATGCATGAACTTAGGATATTTTGTTGGATATGATGTACTTTGGTGTGAATTGTAAGTAAAATAGGTCTACAATAGGGCTTGAATGAAAAGGGAAGAAAAAGACTTGAAAAAGACCAACATTGAGAAGTATACGAGTTAGTTCTTGAATCGTACCCATCTGATATGACTCATATAACTAAATCATCTCATAACATAACCAAAGGTCAGCCTGTATTGTCAAGTATACGAAAGATACTACTCAAGTATTTGATTCGTAAGACAGGATATGAGTCGTATGGAGAAGTTATAAGCATAATAAAACCTAAGATACTATTCAAAGATTGAAGTATCAAAAATAGATGAGTCGAAATATTGAGTACGAATCATATAGGAATATCTTATACAAACCAGTGTTCAAGATTTAGAAGGAAAAAAGTCCCAGGTGGAAACGAGTGAAGGACACGAGTTGTACACTCAGGTTTGACTCATAAGAAAAAGTCGTAAGCTTAATAGGAAACTGAAGCCTTGGGAGATAAGACACTAGAATGGATACGAAAAGGAAGGGTACTGCTCATATGATGCCAATACAAGTGAATTCTGAGTCCTACTAACTGCCAACTTAACTTTACCTTTTTTGTTTTTTATTAGGATTTTGATGATATTTTGAGATACTATAAATTACCTAGGGTTTATCTTTTATTAGGTTACGCTTTTTTACATATTATTACAATACTTTACAATACTTTTACAATTTCTCTTGCGATTTTGGGTTGTTATTCAATTAAAGTCTTCGAAGTTTATTCATATTATTCTTGTGAAATTGATTTTATGTGTGTTTTCATTGATAATCATGGTTTCTTGCACAAACATGAGGGGATAATCTCCTTGACTAGGGTTGTGGGAACCCTAGCAGATTAGCTACATAGGGGAAGTGTGAAAGTCATTTGTTGTAGGGTTCTGCATGTATCCTAATCTTCTTTAAGTTAATTAATCTCGAGTATTTGTAGTTACTTGAGATAACCTGTTTTCACATTCATCCCCACAAAGGAGATTGTAATTTGGAAAAGAAGATTAGGATAATGATTTAGGATTCACCTCATTCTTTTAGTTCCTGCCATCTCATCTAATCACTTGATCCTGAGACTTACTCAATAAAAGGTGAAATTTATCTTCACGTTTACTAGGCAGCTTATAATACCTATCTTGATGACTTTGCATATAGAACAATCAAACAGTGGGGTTGATCACGAGAAATTTATGTAGTCAAGAATCCAGGGGGAACACAAAACTAGTGTTTGTCTTATATTGTCTACAACTCAAAAGCATTCAAGAATTGGTGATTACTTACAATTGATACTACAATTCCCCTATTTAATTTCCAGTATTACTTGAGGATTTCATTAAGTCAAGCAACTATTCATATTTTCCCTATGGGATTGACCCCAACCTAGTTGGGTTATTATATTTGTAATCAACTATATTATACTTCTAATTGGAGTGTAGTTTTAGGCGACATCAATTTACTGTTTACTTGATCTGGGGTCCTCTCTCTTTTATGTGACCCCATTTGTGGATGTGCATTTTGGTTTTGGCTCGGAGTATGTTTCAAACCTTTTTTCTATTTCAATCCCGATAGGTGACTCTGTGATTGCTAAAAGAGTCTATAGGGGGTGTGTGGTATCTATTGGTAGTAAAGAAACTTTGGTGGATCTTTTAGAATTATATATGGTAGATTTTGATATCATACTATGGATGGATTTGTTTCACTCATAGTATGCTTCTCTAGACTGTCGAACCCATAAGGTTATCCTTAAATTCCCTAATGAGCTGGTTATTAGGTGGGAGGGTGGCTTCCTAGCTCCTAGAGGGAATTTTATATCATATCTTAGGGATCAAATATTAATCTCTATAGGTTGTTTCTATCATCTAGTTCAGGTTAAAGATTCTAACGTGGATGTTCCTTCTTTGCATTCCATCTCTATGGTGAATGATTTCCCTGAGGTCTTCCTTATGACCTTCCTGGTGTTCCCACTGATAGGGAGATTGAGTTTGGGATTGATCTTTTTCTTGATACTTATCCAATTTCTATTCTTGAGTATAGAATAGCTTTGGCTGAATTGAAGGAGCTTAAAGAGCAACTAAAGGATCTTTTAGATAAGGTTTTCATCCATCCTAGTATGTTACCATGGGGTGCACCGGTGTTTTTTATGCATAAGAAGGATGGTTTCTTTTTGATGTGCATTGATTACCAGTAGTTGAATAAGGTGACGGTAAAAAATAAGTATCCTTTTCCAAGGATAGATGATTTGCTTGAGCAGTTAAACGTGCATAGATGATTTGCTTAATCAGTTAAAGGTGCATGAGAGAAATTTTTTGACTCATGACTTAGAATTGTTAGCTGTGGTATACGCATTAAAAATCTAGTGTAACTATTTGTATGGGTGCATTTGGATATCTTTTCTGATCATAAGAGCCTGTTGTATGTGTTTACTCAAAAAGAGCTTAACCTCATGAAAAAGAGATGGCTTGAGCTTTTTAAGGATTATGACATGAGTCTTTACTACCACCTAGGTAAAGCTAACATAATTACTGATGTTTTAATCAAGTTATCCATGGGGAGTATAACTCATGTGGATAAAAGAAAACAAAAGTTGGTGAAGGATATTCACCATTTGGATAACCTTGGAGTTCATCTTTTCAACTCTGAGGATGGTGGTGTGTTGGTGCAGAAAGTGAAGCAGTCATCTCTCGATGCTGAAATCAAGAAGAATCAGATGTTAGATCCTGTCTTGATGAGGATCAAGGGTGATGTAGGTGGGCTTAAAGTGAAGGATTTTGAGATTAGTGGAGATGGTACTTTATGGTACCAAGGGAGTTTATGTGTTCCTGATATAGATAGTTTACATGAGAGGGTCTTGTCTAAAGTGCATTAGTTGCACTATGTTGTCCATCCTAGTTCGACAATGTATCATGACCTCAAGGAGATGTATTGGTGGAACAATATGAAGCGGGATGTGGCTAATTTTATGGCCAAATGCATTATGTGCCAAAGAGTGAAAGTTGAGCACATGTGGCCCAGAAGATTGTATCAAGAAATTAAGATGCCTGAATGGAAGTACGAATTAATCAACATGGATTTTATTACCTATCTCCCTCAGTCTCATAATCAATTTGATTTAGTTTAGGTCATCGTGGATAGGATGACAAAGTCAACTCACTTTTTGCCAGTGAGGACTAACTTTTTAACTGAGGATTATACAAGGTTGTATCTCCATGAGATCTTGAAGCTACATGGGATACTTGTTTCTATCATCTTGGATCATGGTACTCAATTAAAATCTCACTTTTGGTGGTTATTCCAGAAAGGTTTGCGGACTAAGATTAGTCTTAGTACTGCTTTTCACCCGCAGTTGGATGGGCAACCAGACAAAACTATTCAGATATTGGAGGACATACTTTGATCTTTCATGATTGACTATGGTGGTAGTTGGGTTGAGCATTTATCTCTTATAAAGTTTGCTTATAATAATATCTAACACTCTAGCAATTAGATAACTCCATTTGAAGCATTATATGGTAGGAGGTGTAGGTGTCCTATTGGGTGGCTCAAGCTTAGTTGAGGAGGATATGTTTGGACCAAATTTGGTTCACCAATCATTGGATAAGGTAAAGGTGATTTGGGATAGGCTTAAGGCTGTCCAAATTGCCAAAGTATTATGCATACGTGAGGCAAATAGACTTGGAGTTTGAGGTTGGAGATAGGGTGTTCCTGAAAGTGTCTCCCATGAAGAGTGTGATGTGGTTTTGGAAGAAAAGAAAGCTCAGTCCCTGATATATAGGTCCCTATATGATCTAAAGATTGGTAATATTGCATATGAGTTGGAATTGCCTTCTAGTTTAAGCTTCATTCACCTGATATTCCATGTCTCTATGCTGAGAAAGTGTATTGATGGTCTATCAAATATTGTGCCTATCAAGGATATTAGTATTTTGGATTCCCTATCTTATGAAGAGATCCCGATTGATATCTTAGATCATTAGGTTCGTCGGTTACGGACCAAGGACATGGCCTTAGCAAAGGTTTGTGGAGGAACTACAAGGTGAAAGAGGCTACCTGGGAAGCTGAAAAGGACATGAAGTCCAAGTATCTGTTTCTGTTTTCTGCCCCAAAAATTTGTACGAAAGGTATGTGTTCTTCATAGAATCTTGGTTTTCAAACTTTGTTAAAGGAAAGATTAATTCCTTAGTATTCTATTTTCTATCTTAAAGGTAAGGATAGATACATTTGGGGATTTAAATTATTCTAGTACTACCTCGTTCCATCATTCAAGGTCAAATAATCCAAGTAGGGGAGAATTAAAACACCCTGGGTTCTGGCCCTTGCAAAAAATTTCGTGAGTTTGAGCCCTTTGTTGATCATACGACTCACCATAGTACTCGTATGATGTGGGTATAGTTTAGGGGTCTTAAACGTATGTTACTCAGTGTGGTTTTGGTTGTTTTCTATCCAAGGTACGAAAAGACTCCACACGAGCCATATGTACACGATACAAGAAGAATAGTGCCAAATAATTTGTTGTTCATTATCTAGCCTTGACATTCTGCTCAGGGTACAACTAGGTAGGTACTTATCATATGGTGATGGTATGATTTGGGCAAGGGGAGTTGTATGTTTGATAGAATATAGAGTTCAACTTTCTGTCATAGGTACGAGTTAGGGGTACTACTCGTATGATGGGGTGCGGGTGAGTTGTCCAAACCATAACCACCTACATTTATTTTCAGCTTTTGTGTTAAGGGTATTTTGGACATTTACCCTTTTAACTTATTTTGACCCCACAACTTAAAACACTATTGGGACTTTATTTACCCTATTATTCTCAATCAGAAACACTTTAAGCACTCTCAAATCTCAATTAGAAACACTTTAAGCACTCTCAAATCTCTCTCAAGCTTTTGGTTCAAGAAAGAGGCTATCATTTCCTCAAGATGATTCAATTTGGGGCTTTCAAAAGCAAATATCTCTGTCTTCTTTATTATCCAAGGCATGTTACTCCTCCCTCATTGTTAGTTCAAACTAAAAGCATGTTTTACTTAATGGTTTTCATGGCATTATTGTGGGTTATATTGGTGTTGAAATATATGTTGGTGGTTTTGGTTACTAGTAGTTGGATGATGTTTTACCATGTTTTATTTATAGTTTTTTATGTTATAATGTTGGTTTGAATATTTGGTTACATGGGAATGGTTAATTGGTTCTTGGTTTTGGTTTTGGAAAACTATATGCCCTCTACATATTTGTTAAAATGCCAATGAGAATGTTTTGTTACATAGTTTGACTTTTATTGAAAACCTTACATTGCATAATATGGTAATGGAACCCTAAATGGTTTGATTGGGTTAAATAATTTGGGAAGGAACTGGTGGACATGGTTTTGATTGATTAGAAATCCTATGGGGTACATGGGAATCCCCTAAGTTTTGGATAAAGACATTGCTTACAAGCTGTAGTCGGTATGACGATACCTCTTTATAAGGCCTTGGGAATTAACTTTTAGAATTAGTGGTTTGGTTGTGTTCTTAAGGTTTTAATTGGGAAATAACGGTGGATTACGAGAACTAATTGTGAAGGTATGAGTCTAATGGATGGACACTAGAAACTCATATTTGCCGACATGAGGGTTGGTCATGGTGACCATTTACTTTTGGGGTACACGGGAATCCTCTAAGTTTATACTTGTATATATGTATCATCAGGGTGAAGGGTACACGGGAATCCCCGACCCCTATGATATCTTCGGTTCATGTGGCTACACTCACTGTGGCCCATTCAGGAGGTAATATTGGACCCATATAGACCGTGGGTAGTTTTAGGATGATCAAGCTACATAGCCTAGGTTAAGGTTTTAAATGCATGCTAAACTCGATTCTTTTTCCCGATATGGTATATTTGTATGTATGCATATGATTGCATATGGTTATTTATTCTTGTTTTGAATGATGTCATTATTTTATACTTATTTTTGAGTACATACTAGCATTTACCCGCTAACCCATCTTTGGGTGCTGTATCCCCATGCGATGCTGGAACCGTCCGTACTACCCTTTCTGCTCAATGACTTGGATTTGAGGACAATATTTGTGTCAGACTGAAGTTGTTAGCATCCATACTTGTGTAGATTCCATTTTATGCTATGGACTTTTTTTCATACTTTTGGTTATTTTTTGGACTTTGGTTTTGGCTATGGTCTGAGGAATATCCCGACCATATGTTCTTTGTTTTCGGTTAGAGGCTTTGTGTGACTACTATGGACATAGGCGATGTTGGTATGAGTGTTAGCCTTGGCATTGGTATTGGTATTGGGGCTGAGACTGGTTGGATGTTTGATTGTTTTTTTGGTTGTTATGGTTATGAATTTTATCATTGTCTTTGATTATTTATTATTCTATCTTGTTATATGTTTAGAATTCATCTGACATAAGGTATTGGGTGGTTATGGATGGGTATTGGGGGTGCTTGGTTCAATACTGATTTTAATATAAGAATCCTTTCATCCTTTTGTGCAAGCAATGCAGTCACTCAATCGATTCAACATTTGCTCATTCCTAATTCAACATGAGATTAGACATCACAAAAAGATTTTTCACTCCACTTTTCTTCTTAATGATCTCGTATTTCTCCAAAGTGGTGATGGTGAACATTTGCCTTTTGGTCCTTAGGACTTTTTCTTTAAGTGGAATCTTAAAGAACTTAAACACTTTGTTGAGCATAAATCCATAGGCAAGGCATCTAATCTTCACTTTTCCAAGGACCGGGTCCATTTCAGTAGGTAATTCAAATGTTTGACCAAAAATATTTTTGTATTAGTAAATCTCCGCTCCTTTCACATAGGTACCCAAGTTGTTGCTTTTAGATCAAAAAGACCATCTCGACATAAATCTCCATTACCTCATCTGTATGAAAAATAGAGTTGTTGAGCAAATAAATGCAACCACTTTAGAAGCATTATTATTGCCAACAAGTCTACCAATCTGAGCAAATCTGCAACATGTGTATCAACTACTTTCCCTCAAAAAATAGCTTTTATTCTCAGAGCAACCTATATTTTTCCCAAATCAATTTCTTAACTTGTTCATTCAATCATGGATCGTTATCTGAGTACCTGGTCCTTCACTATCAGACTCAACCTTTTGTTTTATTTTCTTTCACTATGAAACTGCCTTAGATGAACCTGGTGCATAACACCCCTTCACTATTTAGAGCATGTAATAGTTTTTTTTTATATTCATCAAAGGAGAAATTATTCATTTCTATTAAATGCACTTAGTGAAACACCCTAAGTTTTGACCGTTAGAAATTTCCTGAGTTTGAGCTTCTATACATAATATGATGTGAGGGTACTTGTCGTATGATGTGGGTACAGTTTAGGGTCCTCAACATATATGATAATCAGTGTGGTTTAGTTGGTTTCTGTCCAAGGTACAAATGGACATCATAATGGACGAAAAGAGATGGTACGAGTGGTATAGTCCAATTAGTATGTTGTCCGGTGTCCAACCCCTTTGATTCTATCTTAAATACGATTTAAGGGTACTACTCGTATGGTATGGGTATGACTTAGGTAAGGGGATTCATATGATGGACGTACGACTTAGGCAAGGGGAGTCATATGATGGACAATGTGTGATGTCCAATATTTTATCTAGGGTAAGAGTGGTGGGTACCCCTCATAACGTGTGTATGAGTTTGGGGGGGAACGGCATACCCTCCTACAGTGATTCTTACAGTTTAAGTTGGAGGTATTCTAGATATTTCCCTTCTTAGATTTTTTTTTATATTAATGATTGGATAATGTTTTTCCATGTTTATATTATCATATTTCATGTTATAATGGTTGTTTGAACATATGGTTGCATAGGAATGATCAATTGCTACTTGGTTTTGGTTTTGGAAACTATATGCCCTCAACATGTTTGTTAAACTGTCAATGAGAATGATTTTGTCACATAGCTGGACTATTTTTCTTAAATCTTTGCATAGTATAATATGGCAATGGGACTTAAAGTTGGTTGGGATGGTTTAAATGGTTAACTAGTAAGGACTTGTTACTGTGGCTTTGCTTTAAATGAAAAACCTTATGGGTTACATGGGAATCCTCTAAGTTATTTTAATAATGGAAACTACGGGGTACAGAGGAATCCCTATGGATTGGATAATGACATTACTTACAAGATATAGTCAGTATGATGATACCACTTCATAATGCCTTGGTAATAAACTCTGGAATTGGTTGTTTGGTTATGTGCTAAAGGTTTTAATTAGGCGATAATGGCGGGTTGTGATAGCTAACCGGTAAGGTATGAGTCGAATGGATAGACACTGGAAACTCATATTGGCTAACATAAAGGTTGGTCATGGTGATTATATATTTGTAGCGTACATAAGAATCTCCTAAGTTTATGCTTGTATATATGTATCATGGAGGGTGAAGGGTATACGGGAATTCCCTACCCCTATGATATCATCAGTTCATGCAGCTACATGTACTGGGGCATGTTCAGGGGGTAACACTGGACCTATATAGCTCGTGGGTGGTCTTAGGATAGTTAAGATACACAAATCCAGGTTAAAGTTTTAAATGCATGCTAAACTCGGTTCTCTTTCCTGGTGTGGTATATATGTATATATGTATGTGATCACATATGGTTATATACATTGGGTTTGAATGATTGTATTATTTTATCCTTATTCTTGAGTACATGCTAGCATCACCTGCTAACCCGTCTTCAGGCACTGTATCCCTATGCGATGCAAGAACCAGCCATACTACTCCTTCTGCTTAATGACTTGGATTTATTGGAAACTTTATGTTGGATTGAAGTGGTGAGCTTCCATACTCTGAAATGCTCTATTTTATGTTATAGTCTTCGCTACATACTTCTGTTATTTCTTAGACTTTGGTTTTGGCTATGCTCGGGGCATGTCTCGACCCAATGTTGTTTTGATTTCAGATAGAGGTTTTGTGACTACTTTGGGTTGGCATAGGCAGTGTCAGTATTGGTGTCAGCCTTAGCATTAGTATTGGTATTGGTGCTAACATTGTTTGACTATACTTGATTTATAACTGTTCCATCTTTTTATGTTATGTAATTAAAATTTATCCGACATCGAGTGTGGTATAGTTATGGTTGGGTATTGGGAGTTGTCTCCGATCCCGGATGGGCTTGAGGCACCTGACATGACTAGTCCCTGGTTAGAGTCATGTTAGATTGATATCAGATCCCTAGGTTCATGGTCACTTGGGAGTCCACAAAGCCATGTCAGTAAAGTCTCTTTTAAGGGCGTGTAGCGCACCTCACTCATTATGGAGAGGAGACAAGGCATTTAGGAATATTTCTCTTTCTTGTGTTCTATTTTCAAGTAGTGGAGTCTAAGGTCCTGAATTATCCTTTAGATCCTATTTGTTTGCTTTTCAAATTATGTATCAACGATATGAAGCTCATGGAAACTGCACTGTCCCAATTGGGGGCAATATTGATGGGACATGCTTTACTCATAGGATCCATACCTGGTCTAGGGTCCTATTCCTGATTATCCTCCTAGAGTTCCACCGATCCTCTCTAATCCTTCTCTGATTCCTCAGGCTGAAGTGGTAAACATTGAGTTTTGTCAATCTATTCATATGTTGGCACAGTTGGTAGCTACTCAGTCTGAGTGTGGTGTTCCTATTACTCCATCTTCTGTGGCCACAAGGGTTAGCCAATCTATGAGGTTAAATCCTCCGACCTTATGGGTGTTAAGGTGGAGGAGGATCCTTAATTTCTTTGGATAAGATAGAAAAAATCTTTTGAGTTATGCATGCCACTAATATAAAGGGTGTGGAGTTTGGATCCTATCAGCTGAAGGATATGGCGTACCAATGGTACGAGGAATGGAATCAGGCGAGGGGTGATATGTTGAGTCATCTCAGTAGGAAGATTTTTCTAATGTAATCCTCGACAACTTCTTTGCTCAGGGGTTGAGGGAAGATAAGGTGGAATAGTTTGTTAATATGAAGCAAGGTAAATGTCTGCCAAGGAGTATGCCTTGAAGTTTCACCAGTTGTCTTGGTATGATCCGGAGATGGTTTCTAGCATAAGGACTAGAATGAGAAAGTTCACTTTTGGATTGTCCAAAGAGTTGATATTAGAGAGTAAGGATGCCTTATTGATCAAGGACATGTACAACTGTACGTTGGTTGTGCACATAAAACAGGTAAAAGAAGAGAAACGAAGAAGAAGAAGAAGGCTAAAATAGGGAAGAGGCAGAACAAAAAGTTCAAGTTCTCTAAGCAGGGTGGTGTCCAACAACAAAGTGGCAGGGATGGTGGGAAATAGCCTAAGAAGAGGTAGGGAAATTCTGGGTCTTACTCGATGGCTAGTGCTCCTTACCCAAAGAAATCAAGTAATAGGTATTTCTATGGTGGCTATAATTTTAGGGTATAGGGTGCCCAATCTTAGGCTAATGGGGCCTAGTAAGCTCTCTATATCCTTTCTATAGGTTTTATGGTAGATTACATCAGGGTTTCTATTATGAGGGGAGGGATAGGTGCTTCCACTGTGGCCAGTTAGGGCATATGCTTAGAAACTGTCCCATTGGTAAGGTTGCTTCAGGGGAAAAAAAGGTTCCAGCTGCGTCATTATCAGCTCCGACACAAAAGGGTATGCCTCTAGTTCCAGCACTAGTCGGAACCGTCTTAATGTTCTCACTTCCCGACAGAAGTCTGAGGCATCACTTGATGTAGTGATTGGTATGTTGAAACTCTTTTCCCATGATATGTACTGCTTACTTGATCTGGGGTCAACTCTCTCTTATATGACCCCATTTGTGGTTGTGCATTTTATTTTTGGTCTAGAGTGTATTTTAGACCTTTTTTCTATTTTTGCCCCTGTAGGTGACTTTGTGATTGTTAAAAGAGTCTATAGGGTGTGTGTGGTATCTGTTGGTAGCAAAGACACTTTGGTGGATTTGTTTGAATTAGATATGGTGGATTTTACTGTCATATTGGGGATGGATTGCACACACTAGTGCTGTTCTTCTATAGAATGTCAGACCCATAAGGTTATTTTTAAATTGCCTGATGAGTCGGTTATTAAGTGAGAGGGTAGTCCCCTAGCTCCTAAGGGAAAGTTTATATCTTATCTTAGAGCTCGAAGATTGATTTCCAAGGAATGCCTCTATTATCTCATTCGGGTTAAAGATTCTAACTGGAATGGTCCTTCTTTCCTTCATTCCCAGTGGTAAATGAATTTCTTGAGGTCTTTTCTGATGACCTTCGTGGTGTTCCTCCTGATAGGGAGTTTGAGTTTGGAATCAATCTTGTTTTGGACACTCGTTCGATTTCTATTTCCTCATAAAGAATGGCTCTGACTGAGTTGAAGGAGATAAAGAAGCAACTTAAGTATCTTTTAGATAAGGGTTTTAGTCATCCCAGTGTGTCCCCTTGGGGTGCACCGATGTTATTCGTGAGTAGGAAGGATAGTTTCCTTCGAATGTGTATTGATTACCGACAGTTAAATAAGGTAACGTAAAGAATAAGTATCCTCTTCTAAGGATAGATGATTTGTTTAGTCAGTTGCAGGGTGCTAAGTTTTTCTCCAAGATTGATCTTCGATTCGGGTATCATCAGTTAAAGATTAGGGAAGAGGATATCCCTAAGACTTCCTTCTGTACCCAGTATGGGCATTATGAGTTTCTAGTTATATTATTTGGGCTGACCAATGCCCCAATGACATTTATGGATTTGATAAATAGGGTCTTATATTAATTTCTGGAGTTGTACGTCACTATTTTCATAGACGATATTTTGGTGTACTCTAAGAGTGAGGTGGATCATGCCAATCACCTTCGTGTGGTGTTGCAGACCTTAAAGGAGGAGTAGTTTTATGCCAAGTTTTTGAAATGTGAATTCAGGTTGAACACTGTCACTTTTTTGGGTCATATCATTTCTAGTAAAGGGATCATGGTGGATCCACAAAAAGTTACAGCTGTTAAGAAGTGGCCTAAACCTATGACTCCAATCGATATTTGAAGCTTCTTGGGTTTAGCTGGTTACTATAGGAGGTTTGTGGAGATTTTTTTTACTGTAGCTACCTTGTTGACTAAGTTTACTCAGAAGAAGGTAAAGTTATTGTGGTTTGATGTTTGTGAGGGGAGTTTCGAGAAGCTAACAGATAAGGTAACTTTGTTTCTGGTCTTGACTTTGCATAAAGGGACTAATGGGTTTGTGGTCTAATATGATGTGTCCCGTGTGGGAATTGGTTGTGTTTTGATGTAGCATAAAAAAGAGATAACTTATGTCTCTAGATAGTTAAAGGTGCATGAGAGGAATTATCCAACTCACGCCTTGGAATTATTAGCTCCGGTGTTCGCATTGAAAATATGGCATCACTATTTATATAGAGTGCATGTGGATATCTTTTCTGATCATAAGATCCTGCAGTATGTGTTTACTCAGAAATAGATTAACCTTAGGCAAAGAAAATGACTTGAGCTTCTCAATGATTATGACATGAGTCTTCACTACAATCTAGGTAAAGCTAATGTGGTTGTTGATACTCATAGTAGATAAGGAGAAGAGAGAGTTGTTGAAGGACATCCATTATTTGGTTAACCTTAGAGTTTTTATCTTGGACTCTGAGGATGGTGGTGTGTTGGTGTAGGAAGTGGCGTGGTCATCTTTTGGTGCTAAAATCAAGGAGAAGAAGATGTTAGATCCTATCTTGATGAAGATTTAGGGTGATCTTGGTGGGCATAAGGTGATGGCCTTTGAGATTAGTTGTGATGGTACCATACGGTACTAAGGGAGATTATGTGTTCCCGACGTCGATGCTTTGCGTGAGAGGATCTTGGCTGAGGATCATGAGCCGCGCTATGCTGTTCTTCCTAGTTCAACGAAAATGTATCATGACCTCAAGGAGATGTTTTAGTGGAACAATATGAAGAGGGATGTGGCTAATTTTGTGGTCAAGTGCATGGTGTTCCAACAAGTGAAAGTTGGGAACATGGAACCCGAAAGATTGTATCAAGAAATTAAGCTGCCTGAATGGAAGTAAGAGGTGATCAACATGGATTTCGTTATTGGTCTTCCCGGGTATTAGAATTAATTTGACTTGATTTAGGTCATCGTGGATAGGATGACAAAGTCGGCTTACTTTTTGCCAGTGAGGACTTATTTCTCGTCTGATGATTATGCAATGTTGTACCTCCAAGAGATTATAAGGTTTCATGGGGTACTTTTTTCCATCATCTCTGATCGTGGGATGCAGTTTTTATCTCACTTTTGGTGGTCATTCCAGAAAGGTTTGGGGACTAAGGTTAGTCTTAGTACTGCTTTTCACCCGCAATCGGATGGGCAAGTGGAAAGGACTATTTAGACATTGGAAGACATGCTTCGTGCTTGGGTGATATATTATATTGGTAGTTGGGTGATCTTGGGTGTATTTATACGCCTAAGCACCATAACTTACCCATATTTTAGCTAAGTTTTGAGAACAAAGTGCCTAGTTTCTTATGTTTTTACTCTACTTTGATGTAATTGAGCTAACCTATGTGATTAGCATGATTTCAGGTGTTAATGAGGTAGATAGAGACATGATGTGACTACGGATTGTGGATGATAAATCACACAAGAGAAAAGTAGCTTGTTGGACCAAATGTGGCGCCTAGAAACTATGTCCAAGACTAATTTGTCATTTATAATTAGTTTAGGGACTTAGAAGGCAATTATGGGAGAGGGGATTATTAAAAGACTTGATGCTGAATTTTTATTCATGGTTGATTATTCTGTATTATTTTGAGAGAGGAGAGTGGCGGTTTAGCACCAAGGGAGAAAGGCTGCTTCATCTTCTCCTCCAAGATTTTGTTTACTTTTTGGTATGATGAATATTTCTCTTGTGATTCACGTTTTATTAATGAGTAGCTATGTTTTTTAGTTAGGGTTATGGAAGCCTTGTAGCATACAAACTTTTTCTTTGGGTTTTGAATTCATTATGCATTGATTTTTTTACATCATACTCTCTTCGTTTATCTTGAATTCTCGTGGTTACAAACATAGAGGATATGCCTTAAAGCACAACTTGTTCGAGAGAAAGGTTGTTGTTCGGAAAAGAGAGTAGTGACAAGAAAATAGGATTTCCAACCCCTATTTCATATGTTAATCCCTTAACAGGATTAACTACTTGGAGATTTCGTATTGATTTAGTAAACACTTTTGATTTGAGAAAACTAAAGTGAATTAGTCCTTGATGGTTTAGAAACACTAGTATTAT
Source organism: Capsicum annuum (assembly GCF_002878395.1). Classification (NCBI taxonomy): domain Eukaryota; kingdom Viridiplantae; phylum Streptophyta; class Magnoliopsida; order Solanales; family Solanaceae; genus Capsicum; species Capsicum annuum. The sequence continues at coordinate 90,703,473 of NC_061118.1, read as the reverse complement.
GTTATTAAATACAATATGTTTCTCAGTAAACATGATACATGTATGAATTCGTAAAGCCCATAGTTAGAAAGTATTGAAAACTACAAAGTGAACATAACCCTAGCTTGCTATTTCTCTAAATTTGAATACTACTGCACATAATTCATTAAACTTAAACCATTAATTTGTGAACTGAATCAAATTCCCCATTTTTGTTTTACGGAAACGAATGATTAAAAGTCAACTAATCTGCATACAACTTAATCAGCACCAATATTACCTGTGGGATTCGACCCCAACCTAGTTGGGTTCTATATTTGACAGTGACCACTTACTCTCTCGTAAGAGAGGTGTAATTTGGGCGTATCAAATTTTAGCGCCATTGCCGGGGAATACGATTGCCGATTGAGTTTATGTGTGTTAATTGACTGTTAGTCAAGTTTCCTTATTTTAAGTTTATTTGTTGTTTTTGTTTGTTACAGGCTCATTGGTGTTTATTCTACGAACCAAAAGTTCACGATACCATTATTACCCTTCAATCCTGAACCTCATCTTATTGAAAGAATGGCCAACCAACAAGTAGCTGAAAGATTAGCCGCTTAGGCTAATGCTCAATTAAATCAACAGAATGCAGATAATCTAGGTCAGGTACCTAATCTAGATAAAGAAAACCTGGGAGATGATGATTTAATTGGCCCGACTAATAGGAGGCGTGTAGCGGGAGTAGTTGCACCTGTAAATCAAAATCGTCCATTCAGAAGAAGACTAGACCGCCAAGCTATGCAGTTTGATATTGAAATGATGAGGATGATTTAGATGGAACTGGATCTACAATGGCAATTATTCGACCACCACTAGCTCCTGGGGTGAAATTCAACATCACCAGGACTATGATCTAGCTACTGAATCTGAAAGGACTCTTTGGTAGATAACCTGGTAATGATCCAAATTTATATTTGGTGAATTTTATCAGTATTTGTAAGTCATTTCATAATCCTGGAGTATGACAAAATGCTATTCGTTTAAGATTGTTCCCACTTTCTCTGCCTGGAGAGACAACTATGTGGTTAAATGAGCAGACACCTGATTCTATAACAAACTGGAGGCAATTGAAAGGAACTTTCCTAGAAAGATTCTTTCCGCTCTCCAGAATATTATAGTTGAGGGATAAGATCAGCAACTTTAGGAAATTGGCTAATGAAGCTTTGCATGAGACTTAGGCGAGGTTTAAAAAGAAGTTGACTCAATGCCCAAACCATAAGATGACTGATGAACACTTGATAGAAATATTCTACAGAGCTTTGAACTCACTTACAAAGCCAATAGTGGATAATGCTGCAGGAGGAGCTTTTATAGAGCTCACCTTTACTGAGGCTGTGAACATGTTAGAAAGAATGACTAATACAAGTAGATCTTGGCATACTAGAGATTCTGTGGTAGCAAGTAATACTGGGTCTAGTGTAATATTAGCAGAGCAACGTAGGAGAGGAGAGAAAAGTGATAAGGATATAGCTCACATGAAAACCCAGATGGATCTGCTTACAAAATATTTGCTATCAGGGAATGTAGAAAAGGTAAAACTTGTGGGGTCCCACAGTAAGAGAGTTGAATCAAACACCAAGGAAGAGGCTAACTACTTGCATAACCAGGGGGTTTCTGGATCGGTGGTCAAAGAAACCAAGGTCGGAACCATCAAGGAGATCTAGAAGAATAAAAGTGATAGGAGTGGACTGTATGTACCTCCTGGAAGCCGTGATAATACTACCACTAGTTCAGGTAAAATGTCCATGGAGGACATGATGGAGAAACTATTAAAAAGAATTGAGGCGACCAATTCTGGGTTGACTACTATGAAGAGTAACATATCTTTCATGGGTCAACTAGTAAATTCGCAATCAATCGCTATTAAACAACTGGAGCAGCAGATGAGCCAATTATCTACAATATTTAATCAAAGATAGAATGGGACTCTACCAAGTGATACAGTTTAGAATCCGAGGATTGATAAATCATGTATGGCCATTACCACTAGGAGTGGTAAGATATTATCTAGTCCAGAATTAGGAGCATCCTCTCATACTAATGTGGTCGAAATAGATTAGGAGATAGTTGATGAATCTTTAGTGGTGCTTGTGGAGTTGGGAGGTTTTGAAAAGAAGAGTACGGAAGTAGAACAACCACCTAAGCCAAAAAATGTTAGTGATATGGAGCAAGGCATAAGAAAAGAGGTAAAAATTGCTCCAGCTAAAATCCTAAGGCCACCGCCCCTATTTCCACAACGATTAAAGAAGAAAGAATATGAAGGAAAGTTTAACAAATTCAGGGCTATGTTGAAGTAATTGATAGTGAACATGCCTTTAGTTGAAGCATTGGAATAAATGCCCAGATATGCTAAGTTTATAAAAGATCTTGTGATGAAGAAAAGAGTTGTAAGCTATGATCCGGTGGATAATCTCCATCATTGTAGTGCTATTTTTATAAGGTCACTGGTGCAGAAAGGCAGACCCAGGAGCATTCACCATCCATTGTGCGATTGGGTCTCTGGATTTTGCTAATGCCTTATGCGACCTGGGAGCTAGCATCAATCTGATGCCGTTAGCTATTTATAAGAAGTTGGATTTGAGAGACCCCACACCTACAAACATACAGCTTTTAATGGCGGATAGATCGGTGAAAAGACCGATTGAGATTCTACATGATGTACTTGTAAAGGTGGTCGATTTTATATTTCCTGCCGACTTTGTAATTATTGATTGCAAAGTGGACTTTAAAGTACCTATAATTTTGGGCAGGCCATTCTTAGCAACCGGGAGAGTATTAGTTGACTTGGAGTTGAATGAGCTGAAATTTAGGCTCAACGGGAAAGAGGTTAGTTTTGAAGTATGTAAATCCATGAAACAACAAAAGGAGATGAGTGTCTTTTCAATTGTTGATGTATTCTACGAAGATGAGCGAGATGTACCAGTTAAGGATAGACCTATTATGGAGACCATAGCTAGTTTGGTTGATCTTGGAATCAAGGATGTGAGTGACTTCAAAGTGGATGGATTTGGAATAAAGTATTTTCTTAATCCAACAAATGAGGTACAAATGATATCATCGATGTATCTTGATGAAGTCTGAGTAGTCAAGATAATTGAGTCATGCCGCGACATTAAATCAGGCGCTGCATGGGAGGTAACCCATGATTTTATTTTCATTTTATCATGTTAAATAAAAATACAAAAATAGGAGTCAAGCCACGACCAAAACTACGGTGCTTGGTGGGAGGCAGCCCATCCTTCTAATCATTTTTAGTTATTTTTGATTAAGTGTAGGTGCATGAAGTACTAAGGAGATGATTGGTACCAAATTTGGTTTGGAATTGAGCCATCTCAATGGTGGTAAGTTAGGAGTAACAGTGACATTACAAGTAAGTTGGAGTAGTCAAATGTTAAGGCTCGAGTCATGACTCGTGTTAGCGTTGTGACCCAAATTATGTTAATCTGCCCCCCAAAGTTTTGTGGTGTGACTTTATTTTGTGAGTTTCAAGGAGGTCTATGGTGGTAGCATAGGGATGGGCCAATAGGCCCAATCCCAGAGCCGACCACTGACCTCGATGGGGGTGCCGAGGCGAAGCCCCCCACAGTACGAACCTTTTTCAATGCTTTATATAAAGAATGGGGTGCATGGCGTCCAATTTTAAGTGTACCATATCCAAGTTTAAGTGTACTACAGGATGTATGGTGCCCAAGTTTACATAGTCCATGGCCCGCCTAAGACATAGCCTAAGATCACCCTCACGTATGCTATATATTATGTAGTGCACACCTTAACTTTGGCGATGGCTTATGCGTCGCACACCCAACTGCACACCCTTACTGTCTCACTTGTGCAATACCTTAGGCGGCGCACACTTAAGCTTGTACGATAATATATGCACCGCATACTTACCTTTGTGTGATAATATGTGCGTCACACACCATACCATATAGGCTCACTGTTTCATGTGTTGGATGACCAATGCGACGCACACTTAAACTTATGTGATAACTTGTGCGCCGCATACCCTTCCAATTTTAACATATATCCTTCTTTGAATTGGGTCAACCCGACCCAGATTTCATTCTTTCAATAGACTCTAGACACTAAATGCCCAAATTCATCATTATTTCACCCCCAAGCCATACATGATTTCTTCCTCACCATTCTCTTTGTCCTTTAAGATTACTCTTTGCTTAATAATCTCAAGAATTTTCCCTTTCTTTTCCAAATCTTCCATCGTTAAAGGTAAGTTTTACTTTCTTAATCCTTAGTTATTGTGACTTTATGCATGGTTACTTTATTTCTTGAGGGTTATAGATTAAATTCGTGCCATGGCTATGTCAAAGAGAGGTTTTGAGCATCTTGGAAAGATAAACATCATTGTGTAGTAGACACCAGTGTTATAGTACTTGAGCTTGTACATGTGAGTGAATTGTTCACAACCAACATGGTAGTTGTGTTATCATTAGTTTCCATCTTATTGTGTTAAATATGATGTTGAGAAAATAGTGTAAAAGTGATAATGTTCTGTATATCTTTATATGGTTGAAGTTGTAGGGCATGATTTTGTTTAAAAAGTACGTTATTAAAATAGAATTGGGGAAATTAAAGTGAGTGAATTGTATTGCAACTAATGTTGGAGCACCATATCAAAGTGTATGTCGGAGAAGTATGAGTACCCAACAATAACACTTAATTGGTTTATACTAACAAATTAAGTATGGGGTGGTGACTTTACCACCTTCATCTTAATTGTAGTTAGTTTTATTATGTGTCGCTGACATGGGTGATGTGATGAATACAGGAAAAATGGCTCTGATGATGATCTCTATACAGGTGGCATGACTCCTAATGTGGATGAAGAGTACTACTAGTCAGGTTCTTTAGCTTGTTATTTGCACTGGGGATAGTGCCTAGATTAAGTATGGGGTGGCTGGTTACTTTGCGCTTGTTTTGTAAGAAATTAGTACCTTCTGCTTAGTATACTTCTGTGATAGGATTAGTTATTTTATTTATTTTGTTTCTTGTTAGTTGTTTATTTGATTTAGTCACAGTTAGGTTCTTTTCTCGATGATAGATGGATGACTATTGTCTTAAGAGAAAATTAGTCATTTGTTCCATGTAAATGTTCTTATGGATCACATGGCATTATAGCATGACTATACAATGGATCATTACATTTGAAATACCTAGGCTCTAGTTGTGGCTCTTATTGTGATTGTTGGTTTTAGTTGAATTCATTTAATTGTTGGGTCGAGAATCTATAATGCTCCTAATTAAGTTGACCATGTGCCATGAGTGTGTAAGAATATTGTATATTTCTTATTGCAACTGATGCTAGAACTTGCCTGGTGCGTGTGCAAAGCAAAATAAAGATTGTGAGTTTAGGAGATGATTTAGGCCTTTCTTTGACAACCATTGTTCATGCCTTTTTTTGACCTACCTTTTTGCATATTATCTTAGCTAGCTCCATTGAGGCTTTATCTTGTTCTTTTGCTAGCTTCATATTTAGCCTAACCCATTCTTTAATAGACCATAATTTGATCCAAAATCTCCTAAGCGCTTTAATATAAAATAAACTTGAGTTAGGAGTTTGACAATAAGAGGAAAAAGGTAAAATTGATGCCCCAAAGTCTAGTTATTGGCATCTGAAATTGATTGTGTTGGGAGTAGCAAAAATTGTTGAAAAAGTTCCAAATTTTATCCCAGACATGTTACAATGAACCTGTTTTGGCCCTGGTCCTTCTTGGACATTGTGCACCTCAACTAAGGAAAATTGCTTAAGTTGAGGGTGGCTATCATAGGGGTGCGTAATATGAAAAGGGTGCAAGAAATAATAATATTTTAAAGGATTGCATACTCCCAACCATAGTGTTGTTAATAGAGTTTAATGGGATGGGGCGAAAAAAAAGATATAGATAGATGAAAGTAGTGTAAATTTGTTGTTAGAAGTTGGTCTTAGTTGCATAATGTAGTGCATTAAAGAACTTAGGGAAGATAGTAACTATTTCTAGCCACAATTGTTCCTACCCATCCTTTAGCATGCATTACAATCCGTAAAAGACCTATTTGATTCTAATCTTAGCATTCTGATATTAGTGGAGCATTACACTAAGGGCAAGCATATGGTCATCATTTGTAATTTGAGAATTATTTGTGAGAGTGAGCGTAACTTGATTCTTGTAAATTGCATGATTGTGAGTAATTATGGGTAACTTTCTTATTGTGAGGGCAAATGGTTGATGGAGGTTGGGTAATTTATATGATCTCTTTGCTTAAATGGTATGCATGACTTTGCCAACATAATGAGTCTATTCTTGAGGGTAGGTTGTCTCTAGTAATGATTCATGAATCTACTTCTTGTTTATAATTGTTGTGTGAGACTCTTTGGGCATCTTGTGTTTCCTTTGTGGGTTTTAAATCTTGTGTATGCGTAAATGATAAGTTGTTCGAGAATGAACAAAGCTTTAAGTGTGGGGTGGTGATTTTGGGTGTATTTATATGCCTAAGCACCATAACTTACCCTTATGTTAGCTAAGTTTTGAGAACAAAGTGCCTAGTTTCTTATGTTTTTACTCTAATTTGATGTAATTGATCTAACCTATTTGATTATCATGATTTCAGGTGTTAATGAGGTAGATATAGACATGATGGGACTACGTATTGTGGATGACAAATAACACAAGATAAAAGTAGCTTGTTGGACCAAATGTGGCGCTTAAAAACTATGTCCAAGACTAATTTGTCATTTATAATTAGTTTAGGAACTTAGAAGGCAATTATGAGAGAAGAGATTATTAAAAGACTTGATGTTGAATTTTTATTCATGATTGATTATTCTGTATTATTTTGAAAGAAGAGAGTGGTGGTTTAGCACTAAGGGAGAAACGCTACTTCATCTTTTCCACCAAGATTTTGTTTACTTTTTGGTATGATGAATATTTCTCTTATGATTTCCGTTTTATTCATAAGTAGCTAAGTTTATTAGTTAGGGTTATGGAAGCCTTGTAGCATACAGACTATTGCTTTGGGTTTTGAATTTATTATGCATTGATTTTTTTTACACCATACTCTCTTCGTTTATCTTGAATTCTCGTGGTTGCAAACATAGAGGATGTGCCTTAAAACACAACTTGTTTGAGAGAAAGGTTGTTATTCAAAAAAAAGAGTAGGGACAAGAAAATAGAATTTCCAATCCCTATTTCATATGTTAATGCCTTAATAGTATAAACTACTTGGAGGTTTTGTATTGTTTTAGTAAACACTTTTGATTTGAGAGAACTAAAGTAAATTAGTCCTTGATGGTTGAGAAACACTAGGATTTTGTTATTAAATACAATATGTTTCTTTGTAAACATGATACATGTATGAATTCATAAAGCCCATAGTTAGAAAGTATTGAAAACTACAAGGTGGACATAACCCTAGCTTGCTATTTCTCTGAATTTAAATACTACTACATATATTTCATCTTGTTAAACTGAAACCATTCATTTATGAACTCAATCAAATTCTACCTTTTTGTTTTACGAAAACGAATGATTAAAAGTCAACTAATCTGCATACAACTTAATTAGCACCATATTTCCTATGGCATTCGACCCCAACCTAGTTGGGTTCTATATTTGACAACGATTGGTTTCTCTCTCATAAGAGAGGTGTAATTTGGGCGTATCATTGGGTCAAGCATTTTCCTCTTGTGGAGTTTGCTAATAATAATAGATACCACTCTAGTATTAGGATAGCCCCATTTGAAGCATTGTATGGTAAAAGGTTTAGATCTCCTATAGGGTGGTTCGAGGTTGGTGAGGAGGAGACATTTGTGCCCTGATTTGGTTCACTAAGCTATGGATAAGGTGAGGGTGATTCGGTATAGACTTAAGGATGAACAAAGTCGCCAAAAGTCTTATGCAGACGTGGGGTGAAGGGACTTGGAGTTTTAGGTTAGAGATAGGGTGTTCCTGAATGCATCTTCCATGAAGAGAGTGATGCAGTTTGGGAAGAAGGGAAAGTTCAGTCTCTTGTATATGGGTCCTTATGTGATTTTGAGGAGGGTTGGCAATGCTGCCTATGAGTTGGAATTTCCTTCTAGCTTGAGCTCCATTCACTCGGTATTCCGTGTCTATATGTTAAGGAAGTTATGGGTGATCCATCTCAAATCGTGGCTATCAAGGATATTGGTATTTTGGATTCTTTTACTTATGAGGAGGTTCCTATTGAGATCTTGGATCATCAGGTTCATCAGTTGCGGACCAAGGATATGACTTTGGTAAAGGTTCTATGGAGGAACTACAAGGTGGAAGAGGCTACATGGAAAGCTGAAGAGGACATAAAGTCCAAGTATCCGTTCCTATTTTCTCCTCCAAAAGTTTATGCGAAAGGTATGTGTTCTTCATAAAGTCTTTATTTTCAAACATTATTAAAGAAAAGATTGATTCCTTGGTATTCTGTTTCTATCTTAAAGGTAAGGGTAGAGATGTTTGGGGATTTAAATTGTTCTAGTACTGCCTCGTTCCATCATTCGAGGAAGAATGATCCAAGTGGGGGACAATTGAAACACCTTGAGTTTGACCCTTATATATTTCCTAAGTTTGAGCTTCTAGACATCATAGGACTTGAGGGTAATTATCGAATGACGTGGGTATGGTTTAGGGTCCTCGACTCATTTGATAATCAATATGGTTTGGTTGGTTTCTGTCCAAGGTACAAATGGATATCATAAGGGTCGTATGAAGATGGTACGAGTGGTATAGTCTAATTCGTAGGTTGTTCGGTGTCCAACCCATTTGATTTAATCTTGGATATGATTTAAGCATACTACTTGTATGGTATGGGTATGACTTAGGCAAGGGGAGTTGTATGGTGGACATTGTGTGATGTCCAACATTCTGTCTAGGGTATGAGTAGGGGGTACCACTCCTATGATGTATGTACGAGTTAGGGGGCAAGTCGTAACCTCCTGCAGTAATTTTTCAGTTTAAGTTGGGGGTATTCTAGGCATATCCCCTCTTGACCCTATGACTTAAAACACTATTAGGACTTTATTTACCCTATTATTCTCAATCAAAAACACTTTAAACACTCTCAAATCTCTCTCAAGGCTCTTGGTTCAAGAAAGTCTAGGGTTTTGTTTAATACAATCAATTCGGGGCTTACAAGGGTGGTTTCTCCTTACACTTTGGTATCTAAGGCATGTTACTCCTTCCTCATTGTTAGTTCAACTAAATTCATGTTTTAACAAATGTTTTTCAAGGTTTAATTGTGGGTATTGTTTGGCTTTGAAATATAAGTTGGGTTTTTTTGGTTATTAATGGTTGGTTCAATTGGTACTTGGTTTTTGTTTTGGAAACTATATGCCCTCAACATGTTTATTAAAATGCCAATGAGAATGATTTTGTCACATAGTTTGTCTATTTTTGAAATCTTTGCATTGCATAATATGGTAAAGGAACTTAAAAGTTGGTTGGGATAGTTTAAATGGTTAATTGGTAAGGCCTTGGTGGCCATGGATTTTGTTTAAATAAAAAACCTTGTGGGGTACACGGGAATCCCCCAAGTAATTTTAATAATGGAAACTATGAGGTACATGGGAACACTAAGGATTGGATACTGACATTACTTGCAATCTATAGTCGGTATGACGATACCACTTCATAATGCCTTGGTAATAAACTCTAGAATAGGTGGTTTGGTTATGTGCTTAAGGTTTTAATTGGATGATAATGGCGGGTTGTGATAGCTAACTGTGAATATGTGAGTCCAATGGAAGGGCACTGGAAACTCATGTTTTCCGACATGAGGGTTGGTCATGGTGACCATATACTTGTGGGGTACATGAGAATCCCCTAAGTTTATACTTGTATATATGTATCATGGAGGGCTAAGGGTACACAGGAATCCCCTGCCCCTATGATATCTCTGGGTGGTGCGACTACATATACAGGGACCCGTTCAAGGGGTAACACTGGACCTATATAGCCCGTGGGTGGTCTTAGAATGGTTAAGCTACACAAAACCAGGTTAAAGTTTAAAATGCATGCTAAACCCGGTTTCCTTCCCAGCATGGTATATATGTATGTGATCTCATATGGTTATTTGCTTTGTTTTTAAATGATGGAATCCTGAGTACATGCTAGCGTTCACTCGCTAACCTATTTTCCAGAGTTGTATCCCTACGCATTGCAGGAATCGGCCATACTACTACTCCTGCTGAGTGACTTGGATTTGGGGACAACTTTGTGTTGGATTAAAGCGGTGAGATTCCATACTCCGGAAGGTTCTATTTCATGTTATGGTCTTCTCTACATAGTTTTGTAATTTCTTAGACTTTGGATTTGGATATGGTCTGGGGCATGTCCTGACTGGATGTTGTTTTGATTTCAGATAGAGGCTTTGTGAGACTAGTTTGGGTTAGCATTGGCGGTATTAGGGTTGGTATCATCCTTGGCATTGGTATTGGTATTGGGGCTGACACCATTTGACTATATTTGATTTATAATTGTTCTATTTTGTTATGTTATATAATTAGAATTCATCCAACATCGGATGTGGGGTGGTTATGGATGGGTATTAGGGGTGGTCTTTGGTTCTGGTTGGACGTGAGGCACCCGACACGACTAGGACCTGGTTTGGGTTGTGTCACTTATGGCCATATCATCATCCATGTTTACATTTTCTTATTGTTCATATATATTTACCATAATTAATAGTATGACACCATCTTTCACTATAGTTCTTCTTTTCATTCCCTTTTTCTCTACCGGTTAAGGTTGATTGCTTCTTAAAGCATCATTCATCCAAGATGCTTGATGAATTTTTTTTCAAAGACAACCCTTCCTTGCATAATATTTTTAGTCGATTGTTCAAACACAAGACATCCTTAGCACTTAAATTCAGATTGGGACCAAGTTCCTTGATCAGGTCCGTAGTTTGGAATGGATTTTCTCTTTCAGAAATACCTGAACACTTTCATGTTCTTTCATAGAAGTGACATTAAAAGGTGGCTCACTAGAGACCTTAGTTTCAATAACAAGATCTACTACGTCAATGGTCTCATAAGAGGGATTAAGGGATTCGGGATGACAAAAGTGTTAAATAGATAAAGGAGTGGCTTAGATACTTGAAGGATTTGGGGAATCATAGAAGAGAACTAGAAATGGATTACATAGCAGTACCCGTGACATTTTAAAATTTCAAAAGTAATGTAAGATTGACTGACCTTTTAAGGGGGAAGGTCCCTCACTAAGCATTAGTTCCTGCATTGTGCTTTCTCTATCCTTCCTTTTCTTTTGGTGCTCCCCTTTTTACCATGTGTGTAAATCTAGTTTACTTTTAATTCTTATAAGATCCATAAGTCTAGTTGTATTCAGACTTCAACTTAGGTAACTTCAAGGACCAGGTCCTTTGAGATCAGATTTCGTAGCAGAGTCGGGTTGGCATGTCCTACGTTTTTTAGACTCAAATTAGCATTATCATCTAAACCACTTCTTTTTCTTTGACACATAGCTGAAATTTATTTGAGAAATTTCACTACAACCCATTTATATAATAAACATTTTTCAATTTCACGACCAAGGTGGTGGCCAATACTTCAAACACCAAGACTATGTCATTTCTTTCTATTTCCAAAGGTGACACTTCTACCTTAAAATGCCTTGAGTGAGAGAAAATATTTTGTTCTTTCATTCATATGTCTTGAGCAACCACTATCTATGAATATGTTTTGGCATCCTTCTCTCACTCCTCCTTTCTTAGAAACTCAGGTGTTGGATTTGAGAACCTATTTCAACTTGGGGGTTCCTAAAGAGGGGAAAAGGAGGAAAAATCACAATTTTCTTTATCCAAGCTGGAAACTTGATCCTTTTAGACTGGGGACTAGGTTCCCTTAAGTTATCTTTTGTCTCATTATGCTTCCTTATTTTAGCAAGATAAGTAATGGTTTCTGAAGAGGCTATCCAGTGAAGTGATTTTTCAAGGTCAGCTTTGATTAGAACCAGGTACCTCTCAAGTTATCTATTCCTCTCTAATAAGGATATGAGATCCAGTTTGAACGTGTTTATTTTGGCCTCAACTTCAAACTGAAGGTCACTACCATGTCCTTTTCCTTTATGACCAGTTTGAGACAGAACCTTTAATTTCTCATTCAATGTGTTATTTTCAGAAGATAAGAGACAAACCTTTTCTTCTAGCTCAATTTTTTTTTGACTAGTTAGATTTTTCAGCTTCAACTTCAGAAGAAAGTTCATCAATCATTTGTTGAGTCACATCAACAACTTTCTTCTTAAGAATAACATTTTCACCTTTAAGCTGAGCATTTTCTGTAAGAAGAGAGTCTGAGGCACCTGGTCGCTTACCTGTTCCCTACGACACTTGTGCCAATTGGGTTCCAAAACTACAATTTTAGAGTCCTTTTCAGCTATCAGGACAAACATCTTCTCCATTTCAATATTACTCCATTCTTGGGCAGTAATAAAACTCGACATAATAGAACCAACTAGAGACTCTTTTTCATTAAACAGAGTAAGATATTCATCAATTAAAACATTTTCAAAAGCTCTCAGTTCCTTCTTGGAGTAATCTTTTAGGTTCTTTTGGATATCAAGAAGAATCTCCTCATCTTCATCTTCATCATCTGAGGCAGCCATGACAGCAAATAGAGAATCAAAGTTGAAAATTCATTCTCAACCGCCACTATAGAATCTCAACTGCTTTTTCTTTACTTCTTTTGCATTCGTCAAGGATCACACCCTTCTTCCTTGCTTCCTGTGGATTGTTGTTGATGTAGTCCTTATAGTCAAGCTTATGGAGTGGACAATATTTGATAAAATGGCCAGGCTTGCCACACTTATAGAAGCAATTATTCCCATTTAAACACATGCTCATGTTTACTTTTTAGGAAAACCACCATATCTTCTAAATGCCTTCAGAAATCTTTTAGTAGTTGAATGACCTTCTTTGAGATTTGTTGGAATAGCCATTTTAGCAGTTTATCTCCAAGGTGTAAACCATTTAGGAGAAACTCTCTTTGATACCAATTATTGGCTTGTGTGAATCCACCATAAGTCAAGGGACCAGGTCCTTGACTGAATCGGACTAACAATGAAAAACAATAGGATAATGCAACCTTCACTAGAAAAAAGAACACAAATCAGTCCAACTGAAAGCTGTAAGGAACACCAGATATTTATGTGGAAACCTCCTTGCTCAAGTGAGGAAAAAACCATGACCTAGCTCATAGGATTTTTACCAACAATAATTCACTAAAACAAGAGAAATAGTTTGATTACAGATTCATTCTCATAATCCTATGGTTAACTTCTTAACCCCATTCCCTTATGATAGCCTTAACGCGAGCAACACTACAATAACTCTCTTTAGAATCCAATGTCAACTAACTCTAGTTGACCACAACTTGGATAATGCTAGCCCTCATTATCAACTACCTCTAGTTGACACTCTTAGGTAGACAACCAAGGGTAACTAGATTTACCCAAAAATATCCATACATACTCGACTTTGTGAACTAGTTTCATCTCTCCATTACAGTATTTTCAAACACTAGTTGACCATATACTCATGCATCTCATGTACCAGGTCCCTCCATGAGGTTTTTCATCTATCAATACTATATGTACATTAGCCTTCAAACAATCACCAACACAAACTTTGCTTCCTCCAATAATTTGCACAATGGACTAGCAATTTTAGAGAAGTCCTTAATGAACTTCTAGTAGAAACCTGGGTGATCAAGAAAACTTCCAACTCCTTTCAGTGAGATTGGTGGAGGTAGTTTTCCTATAAACTCTATCTTTTCTCGGTCTACTTCAATTCTTTTTTCTAAAATCTTGTGCCGCAAAATATTCCCTCAACTATAAAGTGGCATTTTTCCTAGTTGAGCACAAGATTGAACTCTTCATAACTCTATAAGTCATTGTTGGGATTTTCCAAGAAGTCTTCAAAAGCATCACCTACAATGGATAAGTTGTCCATAAACACCTTAAACATGTCTTCTACCCTATCATAAGAGATTTACATCATACAGCTTTGGAATATTGCAGGAGCATTACATTGCCCGAAGGGCATACACTTGAAGGCAATTGTATCATAGGGGAATGTAAATATAGTCTATCCCGATCTTCTGGTGCAATTGAGATTTGGTCATAACCCAAATAACCATCCAATAAGTAATACCAACTGCTACCTTCCAGCCTATCTAACATTTGTTCTATAAAGGGAATTGGGAAATGATCCCTCTGAGTTCTTGAATTTAGCTTCTTGTAGTCCATATAAAATTTCTATCTAGTGGGTGACCTTAGTGGGATCAACTTATTTCTCTCTTTGTCCACCACCGTCATGCCTCTTTTCTTTGGGACACACTGCACAAGACTTACCCACTTACTATCGGATATTGGGTAAACAACACCTGTATCAAGTGACTTAATTATATCTTTTTTTACCACCTCTTGAATTATTGGGTTAAGTCTTCACTGGTGTTTAATGGTGGGAGTTCACTCTTCTTCCAATTGAATCTTGTGTGTACAAATGCTCCGTTGATCTATAATCATCCAAGAAGTCCCTCTTTTGTTCCTTCATAATACAGAAATAAACAAATGGTTCTACTTGCCATTCTATTAGATTAGTTGCTATAATCGTAGGCAATGTATCGTTATCACCCAAAACTGGTGGTTCTTTTATTGATGGCTTTGCTAGATGAATTGACCTATTTTTTAGATCTCGTTCCAACTTGTTTGGGGCATATAAATACAACCTTATTCATACCAAGGCATTAACTATCTCATGTTAATCATTTATGTCTTCACCATCAAAATTCATCATCACCACAGCTAATGTTTCCACAGTGAATCTTTCTTCAATAACCACCTTAATATCAATTTCATCAACAACCTGAATGACCAAGATAACACTCATGTCTCGATTTCTTCATTTATTGAATATTTAAACTTACCTCTTTATTGTTCAACCTAAATTTTAATTTATTGCCCTTCATGCCGACTCATACTGTCCCGATATCTGGGAATAGCCTATATCAAGATTGTTGGTACTTCAAAATCCACTTCATTATCAAGGATTACAAAGACTGCCAAAAATATAAAGCTCTCAACTTTCTTTAACACATCATACAGTATTCTCACTCACCTTTTAATTGAAGAGTCAACCATCAATAGCTTCATTGTTTAAGTTTTAGGGGATCCCAATCCCAACCGTTGATAGATAACTAACCATATCAAATTGATGTTAGCACCAAGATCACAAAAGGATTTTGGAAAGATGACCGAACTAACTGTACACAAAATAGTAGAAACACTCAAATCTACTGTCTTTTGAACAAAAGATCGTAAAGAAATCATGCCATAATGATGAATATTACCTTCTGTCTCAAAACTCACCTTTCTCTTTTTATGACCAAGTCCTTCATAAACTTAGCATATGTTGACATTTTCTCAAGAGTTTCCACCAAGGGGATGTTTACCTAAAACTTCTTTAATATAGAGAAAAATTGTGAAATTTAGCATTTTCTAATTTTTTGTTCCCTCTATATGTGAATAGAGGAGGAGGCCTAGGGATTTGAGTTAGATGTTTCTCAATCTCTTTTCCATTCTCTTTTATTACAACAATATTGTCTTTCACACTAGTAAACTTTTTAGCATCCACTTTCTTGTCAACAATACTTTTGACTTTTCAGACTCAGCTAGATTCTTATCCTTACGAACATCATCATCCACTATTTTATAATCAAAGGAGATATCCTTCATCTATGTCTAGACCATGGAGTATGGTTCCGATAAAACTTTACTGATCCTTATGTTGATAACCTTGTAACTTTCATCATTCCTAGGATTCTAAACATTATTAGTAGGTAGACTACCACTTTTTTGCTGACCGAAAGTTATAGAAAACTGACCCATCGGCTGCTCTAATTATTTAATAGATGTAGAGTATAAATCCATAAGTTGACTCATTGAATATAAATCATTCTTAATTATGTTAAACCCTGCATCAATAGACTCCATAATATTCAATACCTTCATCATAATCTCTTTCATAGAGGACTTCTCTAAATCATTGCTCACTCTATAATAATTTCCTAGAGGTACATAGAAATGCTATTCTAATTTTCTTGGTCACGATCCTTGTAACCATCCTTGTCATAGTAGTTTTCCCTCTAATAGTTTCGACCTTGGTTTCATTAGCCATTGGTACAAAATCCTCCCCTCTAGTTATTTAGATAATTCTCATCTTCTTTAGAGTCAGACTCGACTGCTTTACCGTGTGTACTAAAAAATTTACCTTCTCAACACATCATGCCAATAAGCGTTTTATCAGTAAATTCATTTGTATCTTCATGTAAGCTACATCTTGGTCATACTCTTCTTCTTTTTAGAGTTGTCCAGTCGACATACCCATAGCATAAGTACTATTTGCTACCTAAGAATCCCTACTATAGCAAGCTCTGTTTGCTTTAGTCAACATATCCAACATTGCTGTTGTATTCGCAAGAGTAAGTGCCATGTAAGATCCTCCAGCTCCAATGTCAATCGTTGGTTTGGTATTCGAGTTCAGAGACCTATAGAAAGTCTTTATCAAGTGATCATCTATCAACTTATGATTAGGGTATCAGATAAACTTCCTCTTGAACCTTAGCCATATCTCATATAATACATCATTTGGTTGCTACCTAAAATAGCTAAGTTTATCCCTCAACTGTAACATCTTGGAAGGTGGAAAGCTCTTTTCAATTGCCTCCAGTTTGTAATAGAATTGGGTAGCAACTCAATTAGCCATAATGTTTTCTCCCCATACAATGATAATGAAAATAACCTCAATTAGGTCGCATTACAACTAACTTTTGAAAAGTCAAAGACTTGTAGATCCTTATGAAGTTTATCAAGTGCATATTTGGGTCATTACTAGCCATCCATCCAAATAATCCTTTAAGATTAAACAACTGGATTTTTGTGCTAGTGATATTAAACTTTTCTCCAGGGGTTAGTGGTAGTAGAACATTGGTTCAAGTGGCACCAACCCCATCTAAATTAGCCTCATATTCATTCTCGAGGTCAAAGTACATAGAAATTCTTTTTCTCTAATTTTGGTTTATTGGGGAACCATTATCAACATATTGATCATCAACATCACCACCCAAATTATCATGGCCTTTAGTCTTGGGTGAATTTAGATTATGTTGATTTAGTTGATTTACATCGAGCTATTGAAGCTTTATCGCCTCATGTTGTTGTGCATCTATATTTTTCCTTAAAGTCTTTTTGAACTTAGAAATGTAAGGTGATAATGTTTCATCAAGATTTGGGTACGTGGCATGCACAATTATGTATCCTGTAATTACAAAAACAACAAATAGAAGTAAAATTGCGAAATATGACTAAGAGTCAAGTAAACGAAAAACTTAATAGACAACCGTACTCCCCATGAATGACGCCAAATTTGATATACCCAAATTAAACCTCCCTTAAGAAGTATAAGAGACCATTGTCATATTTATAACCCAATAAAGATTGGAGTTGAATCCCATAGGAAATATGCTGAACACTAAGTCATTTGCGATTTAATTAACTATTAGTCTATAGTTCCATAAAATTGAGTAGGTGGGGGAGGTCATGTAAAATAATTTATTAGAATCAATATCCTTTTTATAGAAAGTAACAATAGTCAAATCTTATCAAGTGTGAATCAATAGAGAAATTAAACTAGGCGTGTATTCACCATGGCTTTGTAGCACCTTCGGGTTGATGACTGTGGGTTCTCTTAATATTAATAATATATAGGTATAAATTTATAACATGCATCCAAGTTTTTCTTAACCTAATTGGATAGTTATCACTTTAATTGTTTCAAACTTAAAGAGAGAAAACATATTCGATTCATGTTTCGAGTTGGTTAATCTTATTACAATATTCACCATTAGACGGAGGTTAGAAACTCTGAATCCTCATTAATAACCTAGTTTTAATCTATTATTTAAAGAAAATTAAATTAAAGGCTTGTTATAATGCTTGCAACCATTAGAAATCTGTTAAGCTGAAAGGGTTATCAATACACATGCCAATGTTATTTAAATCCCACAAAAATTAACACTAGAGTATGTTATTTACCATGGATCCTACAAACATAGTTGTAGGAGTTTAGATACTCATAACTATAAATGAAAATGTATAAAAAGAAGTCACATATGAAGAATTACCCTAGCAAAATATGAATCCAATCCTCAATAGTCTTTTAAGAGTGAATAAAGTTGCTAAAAACCCAAAGGAGATTTGAAACTTTGGGTATTTTTAATTATGTAACGTAAGATCTCTCAATAAACCCTAAAGTCACTATTTATATTACAATGAGATAAAGATCAAATTTAATTTGGAGAGAATCCCACCCATCAGTGTACGGTGGACTCGATGGCCCATTGGCTAGACAACAATCCTTTCCCTTTTCTATTAGCTTGATGAAGTGAATATGTCTAGAAATACCTAAGACGTGTGATATGAATGATTTCTGTTGAAGGCTCGATAGTCCATCCATTTCTCCTTCAGATGGCTTTTTGATGCAAGTCATTCTGTCTAAGGTCCACGATTTAATTGATGTCCCATCTACGATCCACCATTTTCTCTATCACAAAGCTTATTCAATATGTGATATTTTGTTTTATGTTCATACTAATGGCTATGGTTCATCAATGACTTGGAGACTCATATGAGGCTTCTTTTACTTGGTCTTTTCAGCATGATTTACTCTTTCCCTGTCTATGCAACTTCTTTGTAAATTAACTTAATAGGGAATCAAGCATATCAAAGTTGATTAAGAACTTACAATTACTCTTGATTAAAAGAATCAAATGTACCATCAGAAGCCAACACATCAACACCCTCAACTTAGAATATTCACTTGAATTCAAGCAACAAAATAACACAACATTATGCAATAAACCAGATTCTAAAGAATATTATAACCATACAAACCATTGTATTTGACCTCATTAGTTTACAAATAAGCTCATATATGCATGCTATTTATCAAACTAACCAACAAAAAAATGCTTGGCATCATGATATAAATTGATAATATTGAATACACATATATCCTACTAACTAGTAATCAATAGTGCTATCCACATGATGTCACAGTAAAGAAGTACCACACATCGAATGTTAATTTAATTAGGGACTGAAATCAAATCTGTCACTTTCACAATGAATTTTAAATGATGCATATGCAGAACCATAGGCTTCTATTTACCATTTCACTTTGGTTTTTTTAGAAGGTTGACAAAGATCACTACAAGTCTTCTTAACTTGTAATAAATGCTTGGGTGCGATGGGATTCATTTGGGGATTAGTGACTAATAGGCCTCCTTGGCATCTACAGACATTTATTTCCAACTAACATCTAGCCAGGGGCGGAGCTAGCTAATAGTGAAAAGGTTCATTTAAACCCTCCTTCGGTGGAAAATTATACTATTTATACAAGCTTAAAATTATTTTTCATGTATATATATAGCAGATGTTGAACCCCCTTACACTAGTTATTTTATTTATAGTTTTTGATTTTGAACCCCCTTAGTTAAGATGTTAGCTCTACCACTACATCTAGCCCTTATTCACCCTTTTCTACCAATTATTTTTATTCACATAGTGGAGAAACTCTTTTTGACTCAACTTTTTCTTTTCCTTCTTGCAGCTCTTTTTGACTCAACTTTTTCTTTCCTTAGTTTCCATTATTATTTTATTCTTTTCTTTTTCTGTTTTGGTTATTCATTTTCTTTATTTGCATGCTCACACCCACTTGTTCTTCCTCATTAACACCTAATATTTTCAAACTCAATTTTGCTTATCATTTCATCCATAGTAGCCACCATCAACTTATGCAATTTTCATAAGTTGAGGTACATGGTCCAAAGAGGGACCAGGGCTAAAATGGAGGTTTAAAGATAAATAAGGAAAAATGATCAGTTATTGAACTATAAAAGGTCTAATCAGCTCAAACAGGAATCGAGAGATTTATTCACATTATTTGGATGATATTTTAAGGCTAAGTGGAATAGATTCAAACAAGGCTGGGGATTCTTTCCATATCAATCAACTTACAACCTAATAGAATATATCAAGTAAGTTCTACATGCATACACAAAGTAAGAAAGTATGCTATTTAGGATCACATACTTTTGGCACAGAACAACACAATAACCACAAATTATCAGATTAGTTAAACAATAATTACCATATTCATATACAATTGATGATATCCATAGATCTATAGTAGTTAGTGTATCAAAACAAAATCATACACATGAATAGAAGATTTTGTATAGGTCCTTATTTGAAAAGACAAAGGATTACTACACATTCCCAATAATTTTTTTATATATGTGATATAAAACAATAACTAAAAATAACCTAAATATGTCGGTTCTACTATATAGAATACAAGAAACCCCACCCCCATTAAAAATAATGCATTATCTCCAATGAAGCAGTACAAAAATGATAAAGCACTAGAGTGAGGACGTACCTCTGGTGCGTGCTTGTGTCATGTGACATGTAGTCGGCCACAATATCAATTGCAATATTATTAGTAGTGGACTCAGAAATGACCGACACACTCAATGTAGTAGTTGATAGAGTAGAAGACTCTATACTCAATGCAATAACACTAGTGCCCTTTGTGGGATACTAGAGGAGGCTACAACAGCTTGAGCCCTCATTTTTTGTTCTTTGTTCTTTCTTTTCTTAATGGAATGTCTTGTTTCTTTCTTAAGCTTTTTCTTTATGCTCTTCTTTATTTTTTTAGCCTACTTCAGATCCTATGATTCATACCATATCCTTTTTCCCATGGTTTTGAGAGGTCTATTCATCAAATCAAGTATATCATTGCAATACCCTAGATTCTTGGTCCTAATTTTTTTTTAAATTTTATCCTCATTTTTTAGACTATGACTCCCCTTACGAGTCCTAGGTAGTCTTGATGAGTCTTAAAACCCTAATTGTAGCCTGGACAGTGTGTGTGGATATGTTTTCTATCCTAATTATGAGTGGCTTCCAACAAGTCATAAAGACTTTATACGAGTCGCATAGTACAAATCGTAAGGTAACCAATGTGAGGCCCAAATGTTACTCTGTCTTGGATATGACTTGGACCCTATGAGTCGTAGGGCCACGATATGAGTCGTATGAAGTAAGTCATAGGGTCAATGGTATGTGAGCCCTATTAAAAACTATCTTGACTATGACTTATGGTAATGATACCATGAGTCATAAGGTATCTTAATGAGTCATCACGAGACCCGTCATAATTGGCAATAATTTTTCAGCTTTTAAGTTGAGGGCACTTTCGACATTTCCCTCTTTACCCACTTAATACCCACGACCATAAAACACCCTTGAGATATTATTTTCAGCATTTTAGTACTCTGATCTCTCTCTCAAACTCTCACAATTCCTTAAGACAAGATACTAAGGGTTTTCGAGAAGTAGGTCATCTAAGGGCTCAAGGATTGATTTCTCTCTATATATCTTTGTATTTTAGGCATGTTACTCTTCCCCAACTCTTATTATGTAAAAATAATGTATTTAAATGGTTAAATTATATTGGTTTGAATGCGATTTTCAATATGGTTGAGGGTTTTTGACATGGTTGATTCTTAAATTATTTTCTCATAATTTATAATACATTATTTATGCTTTATTAATAGTTTTAAACTTGTAGGGTGCATGGGAATGGTGAATAAACTTAGGGGATAAGGTATTCCCCCAAATTGATATTTTGAAATTAGAATTGGTTCTGAATAATTATGTTCCCTCAACCCACTTATGTAAAGGGCTTTGAATTGTGAAATTGTCACTTGGTTTGACTTATCACCTATGTTATTGCATAAATGATTAAACAATTAACACGAGTTTTGAAAGCCTTGTTGGTTATAATTTGAATTGATAAAATAAAGGGGGCTGAGGTGTTCCCCAAAGATAATGTAATTATTATGGCATAGAGATAAGATTGCAAGTGTAAGTGTATGGCGATACCCTTGGTGTGCCTTAATGGTAAATTTTTTTGTCAATAAATGAGAATGCATGAGAAGTGTTTTAATTGGGATTTAATAGGGGTTGTGTAGTTATGCCATAAAAGTAGAGGTCTCGAAGGACTAATAATAGAAATCATGATTGTCGATGCAGGAGTATAAATGACCAAGAGGTTTGAGTTCCCCTTATTATATGATTGTGAGGTTCGTGTCTCCCATGTTATTGTTAGAGTGATTAAGTCACTATTGGTTTATGTTGGGAGGTTCGAGTCCCCCATAGTGCATATAATATATGTTATTATTCTTTGTTCATGTGTCCACACGCACTAGGGCTCTTTCAGCTTAGCAAAAGATGGACCCATATAGCTCGTGGGTGCCTTGTTATAAAGGTTATGCTAGACAGTCCAGGTTAATAATTTTGAAGAACATGATAAGCCTTGTTCCTCATCCCAAAACATTATTCATGTATGTTATGATGGTGTTCACATAGTTTGAATTAGATTTAACTTGGCATTATTTTATCCCCTATCCCTGAGTTACATGTTAGTGCTCAACTGACTAACCATCTTCAGAAACTGTATCCCCACACGATGTAGGCATTGGAGATACTTTTACTTTTGCTGCACAATGTTAGGTGGATCAACTTGGTTCATCAATCATTAGTGATGAAGTGGCGAGCTTCCATTCTCCAAAAAACATAGTCATTTCATCAGTTTTCTTTTATAGACTAGAATTTAAGAGTTCACATTATTATTAACATTTTCATTATCAGGGTCGGAAGCATGTCCCGACTTAGATTATTTTTTAATATTATTAGAGGCTTGTTGATATTACTGTGGATGGGGTTGTTGCAATTATTGACACTATTAGTTGTCTTGAGTTATTATTCTCTATCTTGTTATATGTTTGGATTTCAATTGCTACTAAGTGTGCTATGTCTTTTGTGGTTAGGCAAAAAGGGGGTGGTCTTCAGTCCTCAGTGGACTTGAGATACCCATCACGGTCAGGCCCTAGTTTGGGTCATGAAAAAGTTGGTATCAAAGACTAGGTTTGGTGTCATTGGGTATACACAAAGCTGTGTCAAGTAGAGTCTCTTTTTTGGGTGTGTAGCGTACCATACTTATAAGAGAGAGGCTAAGAGGCATTTAATAATGTTTCTTTTTATTGTGATCTACTTTTGGACTGTAGTGTGTAGGGTGTTCAAATATCTTCTAATTCCCATTTGTTGTCTTTTCAGATCATGCCTTCTAGAAGATCTGATGCTCATAGATACTTCTGTTTCCCACTTTAGGACAATATGGACTGGGCTAATCTTACTCAAGAAATTCAGACCCAGTCTAGGGTCACTACTTTTGATTGCTTAGTAGAGTTCCACCGATCCCCACTGATCTTTCTTCCACTAGTAACACTACTGATCGGTCACGTTCAATAGTTATTACCAATGCTGAGTTCCTCTATTTTATTCATCTGTTGACCCAGTTGGTGACATCTCAGTCATATTAGTCAGGTCCCGTTGGTGCTGCTGTGAGTTCTTCTGAGTTTACTAAGGTTGGCTAATTTATAAGGCTAAATCCTCCAACCTTTACTAGCTCCAAGGTTGAGAAAGATCTACAAGGGTTCATAGATAAGATGGAGAAGATTCTTCGAGTGATGCACATTTCTGATTCTGAGGGTGTGAAATTTATTGTATACCAGCTGAAGGATATGACATATTTATGGTATGAGGAATGGGAACAGTCTAGGGGTGCCGATACAGAGTTGGCATTGTGGGAGGATTTTTCAAATCCTTTTCTTGATTTCTTCTTTCCTAAGGAGTTGAGGGAGGTAAAGGTTAGGGAGTTTGTGAACCTGAAGTATGCCCTAAAATTTCACTAGTTGTCCCGTTATGCTCCAGAGTTGGTACCTTCTATGAGGGATCAAATAAGGAAATTTGCTTTTGGGTTGTCCTATGATTTGGTGCTTGAATAAAGGCCTCCTTGTTGAACAACGACATGGATATTTCTAGGTTGGTGGTGTACATGCGACAGGTTGAAGAGAAAAAGAAGAGACAGGCTAAAATAAGAGGCAGGAAGAGCAAGAAATTCAAGTATCCCGAGTAGGGTGGAGGTCAACAAAGTGGTGGTAAAGATAGTACGCATTGGGGAAAGAGAAAGGCATGGGGAAATTCTACTTCTTATTTGACAGCTAGTGCCCTATACTTAAAGTCTTCTAGTACTTATCAGTTTTAGAATAATAGTGGTTTTAAGGCAAAAGGTGCCAATCTCTAGCCTATGGGCCCCAGTCAACTCTATCCTATCCCCTTATCATTTTTATGGATAGGTGCATTATGGGGTTTGTGAACAGGGGTGGAATCAGTGTTTTTCTAGTGTATCATAAGGATTTTCCTTTTCTATTGATTCATATGGATTTGATTAAAAACAATTCTTGAATGAACCTAGGGATGAATCAAAAAATAAATCTTCATTAGTTTTACCTCCTATTTTTTATGAAGAGAATGAATTTTTTTCTCAAAGGATCAGAAAAAAATGGGTTTAAATCTCCTGCAGGAATGATTTGGTAGATCCAAAACCAAAAATAGTGGTATTTTCTAGCAACAACATATCAGATTGGTCACATACAATGGGGTTGTCCTTCTAGGGTTACTTATAGAGCAAATAAGGTTCCCGTTGCTACTTCTTCATCCCTTGCACCAAAGGGTGCCTCTTTTGGTTCCAGCACTGGTCGAAATTGTCTTTATGGTCTTGCCACCTACTAGAAATTTGAGGTGTCCCCTGATTTTATTACTGGTA
This sequence comes from Capsicum annuum, assembly GCF_002878395.1. Taxonomy (NCBI): domain Eukaryota; kingdom Viridiplantae; phylum Streptophyta; class Magnoliopsida; order Solanales; family Solanaceae; genus Capsicum; species Capsicum annuum. The sequence continues at coordinate 90,678,639 of NC_061118.1, read as the reverse complement.
CGTTAAAACTTTTCTCGCATGACCTGTATACTTGATCCAAGTTCTACTCTCTTTTATATGGCCCCTTATGTGGCTATTTATTTTGGTTTTGATCTTCAGTGTATTCCGAATCCTTTTTTTGTGTCTACCCTAGTTGGTGACTCTATTGTAGCTTAGAAATTCTATAGGGGTTTGTGGCATCTATCTGTGGTAGGGAGACCTTGGTGGACCTAATAGAGTTCGACATATTAGATTTTGCTGTGATTTTGGGGATGAATTTGTTGCATTCGTGCTATGTGTCTTTTGATTGTTGTACCTGAAGGGTTAGTTTACAATTCCCAAATGAGGCGATGATTGAACGGGAAGGTAGTTCCCTAAATCCTAAGGAAAGGTTCATTTCTTATCTTAGAGCCCGAAAATTGATTTCCAAGGGGTGTCTCTACCATTTATAACATATTAAGGATTCTAGATCTGAAGGTCCTTCAATGCAATCTGTCCATATGGTCTATGATTTTCTGTAGGTATTTCCTGATGATCTTTTTGGTGATCCTACTGATAGGAAAATTGATTATGGGATTGATCTTTTTTCGGAAACTCATCTTATCTCTATCCCTCCTTATAGAATGGCTCTAGTAGAGTTGAAGAAACTCAAGGAGCAATTGAAAGATCTTCTAGATAAGGGTTTATTTGCCCTAGTGTTTCAACCTAAGGTGCTCCGATTCTATTCATGCGTAAGAAGGATGAGTCCCTTCGGATGTGTATAGATTACCACCAACTGAGTAAGGTGACTATGAATAATAAGTATCCGCTTCCCAAGATTGATGATATATTTGATTAGCTTCAAAATGCTAAGTACTTTTCCAAGATTAATCTTATGTTGGGGTACCATCAATTGAAGATTAGGGAAGTGGATATCCCTAAGACTTCTTTCCAAACCCAATATGGTCATTTTGAGTTTTTGGTGATGTCTTTTGGTTTGACTAATGCATCGACGATATTTATGGATCTTATGAATCGGGTCTTCTGTTAGTTCTTGGATTTGTTCTTAATTGCGTTAATTAATGATATTTTGGTGTATTCTAAGAGTGATACGGATCATGCCAATCACCTCCACCTTGTATTGAAAACCTTGAAAGATCAGTGCTTGTATGTAAATTTTTCTAAGTATGAGTTCTGGTTGAATGCTTTAACCTGGCTGGGTCATGTTTTTACTAGTGAAGGGATTAGGGTAGATCCACAAAGGTTGAGGTGGTTAAGACGTGGCCTAGACCTATTACTCCAACCAATATTTGGAACTTCTTGGGTTTAGATGGTTATTATAGGAGATTTGTGGAAAGTTTTTTTTCTTTTGTTGCCCTATTGGCTAAATTAACTTAGAATAAGGTGAAGTTTATATGGTTTTATATGGTCTGATGCTTGTGAGGGTAGTTTTAGGAAGTTTAAGGATAAGTTAACTTTGGCTCCAAGTTTGACTCTACCTGAGGGTATCGGTGGTTTTGTTATTTATTATGATATATCTCGGGTGAGGCTGGGTTTTATGTGGATGCAGCATGGTAAGGTTGTTGCATATGCTTCTAGGCATTTAAAGGTGAATTAGAAGAATTATCTGATTCCTGATTTGGAATTATTGCCTATGGACTTTGTTTTGAAGATTTGGCATCACTATTTGTATAGGGTTCATGTTGACATCTTCTCAGACCATAAGATTTTGCAGTATGTGTTCACCTAGAAAGAGTTGAATCTCAAGCAAAGAAGATAGCTTGAGTTACTCAAGAACTATGAAACTAGTCTTCATTATCATATATGTAATTCTAATGTGGTTGTTGATACTTTTAGTAGGTTATCTATGGGAAGCTTATCCTATGTGGATTAGGATAGGCAAGAATTTGTGAAGGATATTCACCGTTTGAATAATCTTGGAGTTTTCCTCTTGGACTCTGAGGATGGTAGTGTGATTGTGAAATAGGTGGTGAAGTCATCTCTTGATGATGAGTTAAAGGAGAAACAAATCTTGGATCCTATCTTGATGCAGATCAAGGATGATATGGGTCACCAGAATATGATGGATTTTGAGATTAGTGGTGATGGTATCTTGAAGTACCAAGGTAGATTATGTATTCTAGATGTTGATGGGCTGCGAGAGAGGATCTTGGCTTAAGCTCATGAGTCGAGGTACACCGTTCATCCTGGTTCTACAAAGATGTATCATGACTTAAGAGAAATTTATTGCAGGAATAACATGAAGAGAGATGTGGCCAATTTTGTGGACAAGTGTATGGTTTGTCAGCAAGTGAAGGTAGAGCACTTGAGGCCTGGTGGTTTGTCTCAAGAGATTGAATTGCTCGTGTGGAAAAGGCCTGGTCTTCCATGGTCTCGCTATTAATTTGATTCCATTTGGGCCATTATGGATGGGGTGACTAATCCCGCTCACTTCTTGCCAGTGAAGACTAATATTTTGGCAGAAGATTATGCTAAGCTCTTCATTGATGAGATCATAAAGTTGCATGGTGATCCGGTTTCCATCATATCTGATCGAGGTACTCAGTTTTTATCACACTTTTGGCATTCCTTTAGAGAGGTTTGAGGACTAAGGTGAACCTTAGCACTATTTTCCACCCTCAGATAGAAGGATAAGTGGAAAGGATGGTACAGACTTTGGAGGATATTCTAAGGTCTTATGTGATCAATTTTGGTGGTAGTTGGGTCGACCATTTGCCTCTCATTGAGTTTACGTATAATAATAACTATCACTCGAGTATCGAGATGGCTCCTTTCGAAAATTTGTTTGGCAGGAGGTGTAGATCTCTTATTGGGTAGTTGGAGGTTGGTGAAAATAAGTTGTATGGTCCCGACTTGGTTCACCAAGCTATGGAAAAGATAAAGATAATATAGTATATACTTAAGGCCACTTAAAGTCTCCAAAAGTCCTATGCAGATGTAAAGCGAAGGGACTTAGAATTTGATATGGATGATTTCGGGTTCTTAAAGGTGTCTCTTATAAAGGGATTTATGTGGTTTGGAAAGAAGGGGAAGCCCAGTCCTTGTTATATTGGTCTATACCATATTTTCTGGTGACTATACAATGTGGCTTTTGAGTTGGATTGGGTTCTATTCATATGGTCTTCCATGTTTCGATGTTGAAGAAGTGTGTGGGCAATCCTTCCCCAGTTGTTCCTTTGGAAAGTGTGGGTGTCTCAGATTCCTTGTTGTATGGAAAAGTCCCGATTGAGATCTTGGATTTGTAAGTCCACCAGCTGTGAGCAAAGGATGTGGCTCGGTAAAGGTCATATGGACAAACCAAAAGTGTGAAGAAACTACTTTGGAAGCCGAGGAGGAGTTGAAGTCCAAATACCTATTCTTGTTTCCCGCTTCGAATAATCGTGCATGAGGTATGTGTAATCCATAAAATCTTTGTTTTCTGTCTTTGTTAATGGTAAGTGTGGTTGTGTTTGGAGTCAAATCGTGCTAATAAATTCCTTGTCCTATCATTCGAGGATGAATGATCCTAACGGGGGAAGTATGCAACACCTCAGATTCTTGGTCCTTGAAAATTTCTGAAATTCTATCTTCACTGTCCTGACTACGACTCCACTTGTGAGTCGTAGGGAGTCTTGAGAAGTCTTAGGATCCTAATCATAGCTTGAATAGTGTGTGTAGCTAAGTTTTCTTTCCTGATTACGAGTGGCTTCCAATGAGTCGTAAAGACTCTATACGAGTTGCATAGGGACAAGGGTCATGAACATGAGAGTTTAACCCATTAACCTGAATTGTGTAGCTCGCTCCGTCCTAATAACACCCACGGGCTATAAGGGTTCAGCTACTCCTGCTGAAAGGGCCCCAATGTGTGTTAGCCGCACGAACCAATGAATCTGGAGGAAGGGATAAAGACATCAAGACTCTAGCCATTCCAAAATATAATGTGTGAACTATGCACACGGTCATATAGACCCCCACGCCAGCAAATGTGGTTTTCAGTGTTAGTCCCCCCCCCCCCTCCCCCGGAGACTACATCTTCACGGTGAGCTACACAATTCTCTTTAAGTCCAATTTAAAATAATTTGCACATAAACCCAACCATTAAACCAGGAGTCTTAGATTAAGACACTGACCACTTGGTATTGTCATACCAATTATGCCTGCAAGCTCATATAATCATGCCAAACCAATCCATGTAACCATTAGACTTCCAAGTTCCATTTTAAAATCCAAATCATAGCCACCAAGGGCCTTTCAAATTTGTTTTATCCAATTATCCATTAATGCAATGCAATGGGTTCATAAAAAGGTTTAATTATGCAATTATCCGTGTTCAAAAAACAAATTTATAAAGTGGGTTGGGGTCAATGCCATTACAAGGCCAAAAAGTCATCAATTTGAAGAAACACATGTTCCCCATTACAATTCCCACACAATGTACCCATTCAGTCGAAAAACCATAAATTTAAAACATAAATTATCAATTTAAAACATTGGAAAAGCAATTCAAGTAATACCAGTCAAAACCCCTCAACCTAATTTCAAACCCATCAATTCAACCACGTGGATAATGAGTAAACAATTGCCCCAATGTAAAATTAAATTTAAGGAAAGAGATACATGCTTGAAATACACAAGGAATTGAAGTAAATTCAAAGTTTGGAACCCGAAGTAATGATTTCTTTAAAAACCCCAATGTAACGGGGACTGAGCTTCCCCTTCTTTCGAAAGCCATACCTTTTGTTGACCCACATCATTCTTAATACGCATAAGTATGGGATCCAAAGCCTTCTTCTCCTTCACCTCAGTACCAAGAGATGATTCCACCACTGCCTGAACAATCACTCCTCCATTCCCAGAGTCTAAAAAATAAACTTTCAAGTTACCCCACCTGTAAGTATCCTTTACCAACCCACTTTTCTCCTTATCAACGCGAGATAAGATCCCTATGGACAACCTTGTAAGAGCATCAGTAAAAATATTAGCTTTACCTGAATGGTAGAGAAGGCTCATGTCATAATCCTTAAGCAATTCAAGACACCTTCTCTTTCCTGAGATTCATTTCCTTCTACATAAGCACGTACTGCAAATTCTTATGATCTAAATACTTGTCTACAAATGCCACGTACAAATAATGGTGCTAGATCTTCAAAGCAAAGACCACATCCGTCAACTTTAGGTCGTGAGTCAGTAATTTCTCACAAAAACCTTAAGCTTCTTGGAAGTGTAAGCCGTAACCTTACCATGATGCATAAAAAACACATTCCAGTCCTACATGAGACACATTACAATAAATAACAAACCTATCAGTACCCTCAGGCAGGGTCAAAACAGGCATAGAAGTCAACTTATCCTTCAACATCTCAAAGCTACCCTCACAAGCATCGAACACAAGAACTTAACCTTTTTTTGAGTTAACTTTGTCAACGGAGTAGTAATAGAAGGTAAACTCTCTACAAACCTCCTATCATACCTAGCTAAGCCTAAGAATCTCCTAATGTCAGTTGGAGTCATGGTTCTAGGCTATTTTTTAACTACCTCAACTTTTTGTGGATCCACCTTGATCCCCTCACTAGAAATAACATACCCAAGAAAGGTCACAACACTTAGCCAAAACTCACACTTACAAAATTTCGCATACAATTTTTGGTCCTTAAGAGTCTGCAACACAATTCGGAGGTCATTTGAATGATCCTCCTTATTCTTAGAGTACACCAAGATGTCATCAATTAAAACTATCACAAACAAGTCTGAAAATTTCTTAACACCCGATTCATAAGATCTGTGAAAGCAACCAGAGCATTAGTCAACCAAAATGACATAACCAGGAACACATAATGACCATACCACACATAATGACCATACCAAGTTCAAAAAGCAGTCTTGGGAATATCAAACTACCAAATTTTCAGCTGATGATAGCCTAAAAGAAGATCAATCTAAGATAAATACCCAGCACCCTAAAGTTGGTCAAAAAATCATCAATACTAGAAAGAGGGCACTTATTTTTCATGGTTATCTAATTCGACAAACATTAGTCTATACACATCTAAAGAGATTCATCTTTATTTTGCACAAAAAGTACAGAAGCACCTTATGAAGAACTACTAGGACAAATGAAACCCTTGTCTAGAAGATCTTTCAACTACTTCTTAAGTTCCTTTAGTTCATCCAGAGTCATTCTATAAGAAGGAATAGAAAGGGGTTGGGTATTCAATATGATATCAATCCAAAATCTATTTCCCTATAGGGAGGAATTCAGGAAGATCATCGAAAAATACTTTAGGAAATTCATTAACCACAAGGACAGATTGCAAAGAAGGACTTTAAGAATTAGAATCCATAACCCAAACTAGATGATACAGACACCCTTTAGAAATCAATTTCTGAGCTCTAAGATATGAGATAAACATTCCTTTAGATACTAAGGAACTCCCCTCTCATTCAATCATTGATTCATTAAGGAATTGGAAACTAACCTTTTAGTTACTACAATCCAGAGTAGTATAGCACGAATAGAGTCAATCCATCTCCAAGATCATATCAAAATCCACCATATTAAGTTCTATCAAATCCACCAAGGTATCCCTATTAAGAATAGACACCATACAACCCCAATAGATTTTTTTAGCAATAATAGAATCGCCCACCAAAGTAGACATAAAAAGGGATCGACAATACTTCTAGGACCAAAACCAAGTGTATAGCCACATAAGGGGTCACATAAGATAAGGTAGAACCCGGATCAAGAAAATAATAAACATCACCCGAGAAGAGTTATAATATACCAGTAATAATAAATAGAGAAACCTCAGGCTCCTAATGAGTACCAAGTGTATAGACATGATTTTGGCCAGTGTTGGTACCATAAGTGCGCCGTTAGGTGCTGGGGCTGAAGAAGTGGTGATCAAAATGTCATTAGATCTAGTGGCAACATTGGCTATAGGACAATCTCTTTGTAGATGGCTAAGCTGACCATAATTGAAAAATAAATTCCTCCCCCCATCATAATAACTACAATGAAGTTGTCTACAAAATCAATAAGGAGGATAAAGTGGCTGACTAAAATCGACTAGCTTGAGATTGGGAACCCTGTGCCTTAATCGACTATCACCAGAAAGCTTAGAATAAGGATTACTAGCAGAAGAATATGACTTTCCATAATTCTTCTTCTTAGTCCACTATCTACTATTTCTCCTACTGTTCTACTAATTTACACCCTGCTCTAAATATCTAAACTTCTTGCTCTACCTCTCTCCCATCTCCACCTACTTTTTTTTATACTCTACATGTTGTATATAAACCACCAACCTGGAGATGTAAACATCATTGTTCAACATCACATCCTTACACTCTAATACCAAACCACGAGACAACCCAGAAGCAAACTTCCTCATTTTAGATCTCATATTAGCCACAAACTCCGAAGCATAATGGAACAACTATGGGAATTTCAGAGCATACTCTTTCACACTCATCTTCCACTACTTCCAGTTCACAAACTCTTCGACCTTAGCCTCTCTCAACTCCAGAGCAAAGAACTGATCAAGGAAGGCCTCTAAAAACTCATCCCACAATGCTAGTTCAGCATCATCACCTCTCTTTTTTTCCCATTCATCATACCACTGATAAGCTATATCTTTTAATTGATATGCAACATTCTTTACACCTTCAAAATTAGTAGCATGCACTACCCTAAGATTCTTCTCCATCTCATCAAGGAACCCCTGAGGATCCTCCTCGACCTTAGATCCTGTAAAGGTAGGGGCATTCAACCTTATAAATTAGACACCTCAAGTAACCTCAGATTAATAAGCAATAGACTCAACACAATCAGACTGGCGAGATTCGGATGCCACTAATTGAATAAGCATATGAATAGACTGACGAAACTTCACATTAGATATATCTCCCTGAGCTGGTTGATCATAAGTATCACCAGCTCAAGAATCTAGAAAAGGACTAGTTAGGGCAGGTGGAACCCCACGTGGAGCAGTATAATTAGGAGCAAGGACCATGATCGGGTCTATACTCCATAAATAGGGCAAGTCCCCTCCACATTCCCCTCAGGTATGATAGAGGGTCCAGTAGAGCTTCTACGAATGTCATATCTTTGGGGAGGCATGATCTGAAATGCGACTAAGCCAGGAGTTAGAGAAGTTTCAACACAACTAGACTTTAAGTCCAAAATAGAACACAAGAAAGGAAAACATTCCTAAATTCCTTGTATCTTCCCTTTTATAAGTGTGGTGCACTACACACCCATAAAAGAGACTTACTCGACACGGCTTTATAGACACCCAACTACCTTGAACCTTGCTATGACACCAAGCTTGTCACAAACTGAACCAGGGCCTAATTGTGATGGGTATCTCAAGCCCACCGTTAGTCGGAGTAATAATTTCTTGAAAAAGCCTTTAACTTTCTTGGGTTTTAGTTTAATAGAGAAAAAGAATGATTTGATCTTTCAAAACTAAAGAGAATATGGTTATTTTATGTTTAAAGGTCATACAAGGGGTAAAAATATCAAAAGCCCCTCACCTAAGAGAAAAAAACAAAAACTAGGCATTTTTAACATATCAGTGTGGCACACTCATATTGCTGAGGCTAGCCTCCGTGCCACGTTGCTATCACAGAGGTTGTCCTCTGTGAAACACCAATATTATTGACCCTCACTGCCTCGGGGTCCTAAAATGACCTCAAGACCCTTTCAAAAATTTCAAAACTTCCCAAATTACCCTTTAACATCTCTAAAAATAATTCAAGTCAAAAGTTGACATTACAAATGGGGGAGGTTCAAAAATAAAATAGTTAAAGTTTAATGAGGTCTCACAGCCCCACATGGGATTTTGACTTGATTTAAAACTCGAAGCATAAAAATGCAATATGGGTACCGTTGTTCTCATATTGATGAATAGATTACCATTTTGATAGAGTGGCATCATGCAGAAGCTTTCTAGAAGAGGAAATTTTCAATTTAGCTGACTTCACTGGGTTTTTTGGCATCTAGGTAGGCTAGGCTTACTTTCTCTTAGATTAAACTTAATTATAGTATCAATATGACAATATGCTAGTTGTGGATTTGGAACTAGGACTTAAAGTTACATTTAGCATTAATTGGATGATTTAGCCAATTTAGAAGTCATAATTTGGCATAACATAGCTACTCATTCTTTAGGTAGAATTTATATCTTAGGACTTAATGAAACTTGTTTAGCATCTTGTAAGTGACAATTGACACGTTAGTCTAGATTGGGTAGGTTTTCCTTCGAATGGACTACTGAGGATTAAAAGTGGGGCTCTCCAGCTCATCTTAGGCTAAGATTACTATTAGCTCCTTGTAGACTTAATAGAAATGTTGCATTATCTTATTTATTTTCTTAAGATCGATGAGGTTTTATACATATTATGGTTAATTAAAGATTCATGCTTGGGAGATGATAAGACTAGTTTGATTTCAGCATTATTAATAATATGAGTTTTAGTTTGAGTCTTTGATCTATATACTAAACATTGTTTGATTTGGGAATTATTGACAATATTAGTTCTTGTGCAAGTATCGCATTCATGATATGAGTTCCAGTTCAAGTCTGGCATATGAGATAGTAGTTCGGACTCAAGTCGGGCTTTGAGAGGTTATTTCTGATGGTTATAGGATCGGTTTAGGTTTGGTACTTAGAATATAGAAATATCCATATTTATGATTTTTGAGATATGGTTAATTAGCACAATTAAGAATATTACTTCTCATTGATTTCACCTTCTTGGCTTATAGGGCCCCGTGTTTGCTTATTTACTTTACTCACACTTTCTAGATTATGGGGGCTAGTTATGTAGAGATAGTTATTGTCACGACCTAACTTCTCAGGTCATAATGGCATCTACCATAATCCACCAGTAGGTAAGCCAGCCCGTAAGCCGGAATGGCTAGTAATGAACTACTCAATAGTATAAGGAAAAGAATGTGGAATATATGAAATAAAGATCAACATATAGAAGAATCCCAAAGCTTGGTGGTATCAGTACAAGAGCTTCTAAACATAATAAGAGTACAAAAGTGATATATCAAGGAGAAATACACTGATACAACTTATCTCCGAATCCAACTTAGAGACTAAACTAATATATAAGAAAGAGATAAGTAATACTCCGAATGTCAGGAGCTCACTCTAAGTCTCTGAATTAGGGCTGCTCCGCACGATGGACACATCAACGGTGATAAACAGTATAATGATCTGCAGGCTGCAGAAGTGTAGTATGAGTACCAAATGAATGGTACTCAGTAGGATATTGTAAACTAAGCTCCAAAGATAAAGCAGATATATACAGCATATAAACAGAATGGAAACTACACCCAAGAGTCCAGATATCATATGACAAGTCAATGAGATAATAAGGATCAACTATTCTGTTTATGACCAAAAGTCTAACATAATAAAACTAAGGAAGTATCAGGGTGAACTGTCCTATTCTACATAAATTCAATATATGTCAATGTTATACCGTATATCCCAGGTCAATATACGAATAAAAAGAAAAATAAAAATATATATAGTAATATAAAAGGCGAAGAAATGACTACACAACATGAACAACGAAGGAAGGGATATACGGTAGTATCATAGCTTCTTATATCTAGATATATATATATATATATATATATATATATATATATATATATATATATATATATATATAGGTATATATACATATAAACACGAGGTCATCTCAAAGCATAACCTAGATCATCATATTCTCATTTTGAGACCTCATTATAATAAAATTAGGATTTAGATACTATCATACTCAGGGTTTCTAATCCACATAGATAGACATGAAATAATCATACATGATAATGCAATCATAAAATAAGAGAGGCCGAATACATACCTCAAATCTCGATACCTAATCAAAGACCAATCTGTCATAAGCTAGCTATAATAATGATCATAATAATGATAACAACAATATCAATAATAGCATGAATAACCGGCTGCTCTGGACAACTAAATACATATCCGAGCCTATGCGTACCCCCACTGCCCCAGGCTCGAAAGGTTCAATCAGCATACAACAACACAAGGCATATTCTTTACCCATATCGATGCAACCATCCCATATCAGTTGATAGACATAGGTGCATACTGGTGATAGGCAATGTGCAAATAAAAAGAAATGTAAAGTACACAATCAATATCACAAATCATCATAACAATACTCATCAGGACCATCATCATTATAATCAACCTCCGTCCATGTCGGGTATTAACATATCATCAATATATACTCGGATATCAACATATCATCAATATATCCTCTGGCCTTGTTGGGTATCAACGTCATCACAACAATATTCTTCAGTCTTGCCGGGTATCAATATCATCATAATAGTACCCTCCGACATTGTCGGGTATCAATATCATCCCAATAGTATCCTTCGACCTTGTCGGTTATCAATATCATCATAATAATGTCCTTCGGCCTTACTGGGTATCAATATCATCACAATAGTAGCCTCTGATGTTATTGGGTATCAATATCATCACAATTAACATTACCGAATAAGATACACTAAAATACTTATAAACATACACATATCACCAGAGAATATCTATTTAGTCAAAACTTCCCAACTACTAGTTATTAGTTAACCAACAATTATTATAATAGAATCACTAGTTCACTAGTCATCACATAACCTCTAGTTATTAGCCTAAACATTATCCTTCACATAATCCTTACTCACGAGATAGAACCAAACCAGTATGTATTAATTAGCCAACATCTATCATCTATTCAAGATTCATTAATAGACCAAAACTGCCATTTATCCACCATTCATTATTATCAACTAATCATCCTATATCCGTTAATAATTACTAGACAACACCTTACTACTTGTCACCTAATCATCTTTTATTAACTGACACCATTCATTAACTAACCATCGTTAGCTACCATGTTTCAACAAAGCAAGATTCATTAACTAGTACATCAGATTCCTAGCTATCAAGTGCTATAGTCCCCTAATAAACAAGTAGTTACCACATAGCTTAACCGTATAACAAGAAGAGAGTCATAAGATAACATTTCATCTATAATCACATCATTTATAATGGTAAATAATTATGAATGTACCAAATCTACGTATGCCATCACCAGTATTCAATCAGTTGAATAATAAGCATCATACCATATCTCTCTTTATCCCATATCAGAGAGATATGTATACAAACATAAACATATTCATATTTATTAATTGTACTCACATTATTTATAATGATAAACATTTCTCGACTATTCAATCAATATCATAACACGGACCTTGGCCTATTATTTTATCTAAAATAATCACAACATCATAATCACGGCCTTAGGTCCATACACATATATGGGACTCATATCAATAATCATATATTTAAGACATAACATATCTCTAATCATCTTATATATATGAGGCATCTAACATATAAGAGGCATAATATCAATAAGCACGTAATCATCTATCACACAAGAGGCATCTTACATCTAGGAGACATAATATATATAGACATGTAATCATATCTCACACAAAAGGCATCTCACATCTAAAAGGCATAATATATATTGGCATGTAATCGTCTACAAGATATCTTATATCAATAGGTATACACCATGACTATGAGGAATACTACTTATTTAGGATAATTTATATATCCAAGAGAAACATTGTCTCTATAGGTCCAACAATCATGACTAAAGTAAATAGCAACTCTATAGACCAATCATCAAATCTAAGAGAAAATAGCATCTCTATAGGACAATCATCAAGTCTAAGAGGAAATAGCATCTCTATAGGCCAATCGTCAAGTCTAAGAGAAAATAGCATCATTATAGGCCAATCATCATGTCTAAGATAAAATAGCATCACTATAGGCCAATCATCAAGTCTAAGAGGGAATATCATGTCTATAGACCACATAACGTATCTAGGAGGAATATCATCTCTAAATACTCAATATCACTTCCTCAAAGAGTATCATAACCATAACTAAAAAACCACAATCCAAGAATATCAATACAAGTTACCAAGTAATGAAGTAACCTTATTCTAAGGTTTACTAGACTCATCTATGTTTAACATCAGCACTAAGTCCACAAGCTTAGGCCTAAGTGGGCCGAATGATCCCACTTCTAATCCATAATTTTCATAATTAGGCACACTATGCCCCAAACTATGATAAGGAATCTAGTTCATCTTCTAGATGTCAAGTAAGCCATATTTAAGCCTAGATAGCAACTTCGACTAGAAACAAGGGTACTCAAGTCAACTCTATCCAACTTGCGATTTCAAGACTACAATACTAGCCCAATAAGGCTAAATATATAAATCATGATTCAAATGCTAAAACCATATTCCAAATAAAAAATTATATCAAATCTATGCAATAACTAGCCTAAAGAAAAGAGGAAAGGTAATAGGATACAAAAGGGTTATAAACATGCCATCTTATGGGTCCAAAACCCTCATCTAATCCCTAAACATCAATATATCAAGGCCAAGTTATCCTACTCATAATCAAGATTAAGATCCATATTCATACGCAACATATATCACACATTGTCTATAAAGAAAAGTAGACAGAAGCCTACCTCAAGGCCAAACCACAAAACCTCACATCATCCACCACATGCTCATCTTCACTTTACAATCCTCAAAATACCATCACATTACCAAACTATAATCTGCTTATCAATACGAGTCTAATGATACCCATATTGCACTATTGTGCTTTGGGTCCAAAAATGACACCAAACCCTCAAATGGGTCCCACATACGGAAAATGGCTTTTCGAGACCAACCCAATGTTCACAAATGAATAAGGAATCATAACCCTCAAAGAATGGGTGAAAACTAAGCATACATTGGGCTAAAATCAAGCCCTAAGCTAAATTGGGGTTTTGGGTTCAAACTAATAAATTCAACATGAATTCAAGAAATTCTTGCCTTAATCTTGAAGATAATCACTATACAAGATGATAATTAAGCTCCCAAGTCACCCCCCCCCCCTATGACAAATTTTGAGTTATTGCACTAATTTTGGGGTTTCTAGGTCTAAATGGTGAATGAAAAATGCCCCAAACATGTATTGGGGCTTTTATATAGCCCTACAGGTACTCAAATATCGCAATCATGCTACTAGCGATCACACACTCTTGGTTGCGATCGCAGCTGCACCAGATGACAACAAACTCAAAAATAAAGTTTTGACCCTCGAAACTCATCCGGAATCCAAACAACATGATCTAATAGTGAATTTTGAGTGTAAACCACATTTCAAATACATTAAAATCATCAAAACTTTCATCGGAGATCGTTTAGCTAAAAAGTGGGGACCACACCTATAGTTTCATCACTTTTCATGTAATCCGTTCAATAGCCCAAAATCAGTTCAGGAGCCTTGGGACCTGAACCAAGGGTCTCCCTAGCCTAAAATTGATGTTTTGGATAAGATGGCAAAGTCGAATTTCAATTCAAGGTCATTTCGATCAAATATGGGTCCCACAATTATTTTTTCCAATTTTTAAATTTCGACCAATAGGTCAAAATGAGCTAGGGTGCATTGGGACTCGAACAAAAGATCTACCTAGACTAAATCAATATTCTAGATCTGTTAGTGCAATCAGAATTTACATCCGAGATTATTACACAGAAGTTTTTGTCCAGTGGCTCTTTGGAACCAGAGAAGACTTCAAAATAGGGAATTGGCTCTCAAAACCAAAAAAATTACCCGATAACCAAACTGTCGGTCCCAATAAGTCATAAATAACTTGGGGTAGCTATAGAGAAGCTCAAATAGTGAAGGTAAGCATAAATATGGAAAATAACCTGAAGGGTCATTACAATATCCATTACTAAAAGTACTTTCATCCCTGAAAGTCAACGGATAGAAAGAATCTCAAAAGCTCAAAAGGATAAGGTACTGGGCCCATTGCTCCAAGCATGACTTCCCAGATAACCTCAGAGGAGAGAAAACACTTTTAAGGGATTTTGCCATAGGTATCCCTTTTTCAACTAGCACTCTCATTCTACTTCCAAAATAGCCAACTCAACTTAACCACTAACTAGCCTCCAACTAAACTAAAAAGGTTGACGCATACACATCTGAATCACATCACTCTGATACCATTTGTATATCCACAAAAATCAATAAGGGATCATCCAAGCCAAAAGCAAACCCAAGACATGAGTCATAAATCCGACTCCAAATCCAAAAATAACCTTCTTTTAAATTTTTGCACCTATTATCTACTGCAAGCTAGGAGAAAGATCACTTAAGTCTCATTCACACAGTTTCATCGTGGAGAACTCAAAGAACTGAAGCTGATCTGCTGAAAGTCCATAAGCAAACATGAGAATAAGCTCATAAGGCTCTATCTAGGTATACAAATAGAGGTAATCACGGAACCCAATCCATGAAAATGCTCCAACAAATCCAAATGAAAACCAAACCAAAATCTCAAAATCCATGGTATAACTACTCATCACTGAATATTTCACTCCAGGATGTCTCCTCCACCGAGAATGAAGACATACTAAATCTAACTTAAGAATTTTACTCCCATAGAGTAAATCATCCAAAATTCCTAAAGAAAGCTGAAACTCGAGGTCAAAACTGAAATAACCAATGTGAGGCCCATGCGCTATGATTTAAACATTAATCAACTATAATCTAGTCAAAGTCTAGAAGACCGAATAGGCAACCACGGAGTAGGCTCAACCAGCCTATAAATAAAATTCAAACTGAAACAACTCCAAAACAAAGGTTGCATGACAGCTCTACAAAACCAAGCTGAAATCTGAATACCAAGGCTGAACCGCTCAATCTCAAATATCTAAATCAAAAATAAAAATAGGTAGCCATTAATGCTCCAAATCAATCATACTTCAAAATTGTCATTCCAAGGAGTCAAAATAAAAAACTGGGCTAATAAGGCTATATCAATGTCAACTATATCAAATCGACTCTCATATCTAGATCTGACATTTTTGAGATAAATCATACCAAGCCATAGTCAAGACATATCTAGAGACCAAAATCACTAAAGGGATAACACAAGAAATCAATTTTATATTAGCTAGAGGGAACAAAACATAGCTACAAAATAGGAGTCATGCCAAAGGAAAAATCACTGGCTGAAAATGCATATAACCCACTCCATATCCGCTGGAGGGCATAACCTATCCAAATATACTCAACACTTCTCAAGGCTAAAAGCCACACCAGTGAAGGCAAAAACTTTAGCAACTCAGAGAAATGCAACTTAAGTTGGGAACTAATCAATGCAATACTCCATTTAGGCAAAGAAATAGCCACAAGCTCATATCATCAAGGAGAATCAATCTACCAAGCCTTACAAGGCTGGATAAACACTGAAATAGGGATTTCCTGAATTCATCCAAGAAGAACATCATCAAAGAAGAAATACCAATCTCAAAACCAAGGTCATAGTCGTGACCACTACTAGAGTACCAATAACTTGAGATAAAGAGCTTCTAATTTGCCAACTTAAGAAGCGATCACAGAAAAGGCCACTTGTCTCTAACTCTCTAACACCACTTAAGGAAAAACCACATTACAACAACAAAAGAGTATCTAATCTCTACACTATCAACAACACAAACCATCCCATGGGTACGGACCTAACATACTAATGAGATGAATCTACGATATCTCAACATTAATATCAAAATTACCATCGAACGATGAAACAGCCAACAACAACAACAAACCCAGTGTATTCCCACTTAGTGGGGTCTGGGGGGGGTAAGATGTACGCAGTCCATACCTCTACCTCTGATGAAGTAGAAAGGCTGTTTCCGAAAGACCCCCGGCTCAAGGCACAAGATATCACACAAACACATAGTAAAGCACAGAAGCAGATGACATAACATAAATACGGCACCCATAAGGAATATAAAACAGAGGAAAGCAGAGGAAAGCACACAGATTCGTAATAAGCATGGAACACTGAATACGAAATCATAACGGGAATAAAAAATAAAAAATAAAAAAATCCCCACCAAGTAATTCCCTACACTAGCGACCCAATCTGGCCCTACTCTTCTGCCGTAATTCGCGTCTTCCAGACCTTCCTATCTAGGGTCATGTCCTCGGTGAGCTGTAACTGTTCCATGTCCCGCCTAATCACCTCACCCCAGTACTTCTTCGGCCTACCCCTACCCCGCCTAAAACCATCCAACGCTAGCCTCTCACACCTATGGACCGGGGCATCCATGCCCCTCCTCTTCACGTGTCTGAACCATCTCAATCGTGCTTCCCGCATCTTACACTCCACTGAAGTCACACCAACCTTCTCCCGGATAGTCTCATTCCGAACTCTATCCCCTCGAGTCAGTCCACACATCCAGCGCAACATCCGCATTTCTGCCACCTTCATTTTTTGGATGTGGGAGTTCTTAACTGGCCAACACTCTGCTCCATACAGCAAGGCCGGACGGACTACCACCCTATAGAATTTGCCTTTAAGCTTGGGCGGCACCTTCTTATCACACAGCACCCCCGACGCGAGTTTCCACTTCATCCATCCCGCCCCAATACGGTGCGAGACATCCTCGTCAATCTCACCGTTACTCTGGATCACGGACCCGAGATACTTGAACTTATCCCTCTTACATACCTCCTGTGCTTCCAGCTTCACTACTACCTCGTTCTCCTGCCTCACGTCATTAAACTTACATTCCACATACTCTGTCTTGCTTCTGCTCACCCTGAACCCTTTAGACTCAAGAGTTTGCCTCCACATCTCTAATTTGTCATTTACACCCCCTCGAGTCTCATCTATCAGAACTACATCATCTGCAAAGAGCATACACCACGGCACCTCCCCTTGAATACGCCGCGTCAACACATCCATTACTAACGCAAACAAAAAGGGACTAAGAGTAGATCCCTGATGCAATCCTGTCCGGACAGTGAAATGCTCTGAGTCTCCTCCCGCCGTCCTCACCTGGGTTTTCGCTCCCTCATACATATCCTTAATTACTCTGATATATGCCTGCGGTACTCCCCTCACCTCCAAGCATCTCCAAAGCACCTCCCTGGGGACTTTGTCGTAAGCCTTTTCCAGGTCGATAAACACCATGTGCAGATCCTTCTTCCTTTCCCTATACTGCTCCGCCAACCTCCGTACCAGGTGGATTGCCTCCGTCGTCGAGCGGCCGGGCATAAATCCGAACTGGTTTTCCGAGATAAACACTATCCGTCTCAGCCTCACCTCGACCACTCTCTCCCAGATCTTCATAGAGTGACTCAATAACTTAATCCCCCTATAGTTATTACAATTCTGAATGTCCCCCTTATTCTTATAGAGAGGGATCATGGTACTCCACCTCCACGCCTCGGGCATCTTTGCCGTCCTGAAAATTTCATTAAACAATCCAGTCAACCACCTTACACCAGCCTCTCCAACGAACTTCCAAAACTCCACCGGTATCTCATCCGGCCCCGTCGCCCTACCCCTACGCATCCTGCGGACTGCCTGTCTAACCTCTTCTACCTTAAAACGTCTACAATAGCTAAAATCCCGACACTCCTCTGAGTGCTCCAGTTCCCCTAACACAATAGCTCTGTCCCCCTCGTCATTCAAGAGCCTATGAAAGTACGACTGCCATCTCTTCTTTATGTGGCAGTCCTCCACCAACACTCTACCGTCCTCCCCCTTAATGCACCTCACCTGATCGAGGTCACGACCCTTCCTCTCCCTAGCCTTAGCGAGTCTAAACAACTTTTTCTCCCCTCCTTTCCCCTGTAACCCTGCATACAAGCTCTCAAAAGCGGCCGTCTTAGCTGCCGTGACCGCTGACTTCGCCTCCTTCCTCGCTAGCTTGTACTCTTTCCTGTTTACCCGCTTCTCTTCTTCGTCCTTACTTTCCACCAACTTAGCATACACCTCTTTCTTGGTCTCCACTTTCTTCTCCACCTCTTCATTCCACCACCAATCCCCCCGATGGTGACCGGCCCGGCCCCTAGAAACACCCAACACCTCCCTTGCATTCTCCCTGATGCACCTTGCCGCCCTGTCCCACATACTATCCACGTCCCCCCTACACTCCCACACCCCCTTGCCCGCCAACCTCTCCCCTATCTCCCACGCATTCACTGGCGTCAAGCCGCCCCACTTAATTCTCGGTCTACACTCCTTACTCCTCCTCTTTCTATTCTTCTTTATACCCAAATCCATAATCAAAAGCCTATGTTGGGTCGAGAGATTCTCACTCGGGATGACTTTACAGTCCTTACACAACGCCCTATCCCCTTTCCTAAGCAACAAAAAGTCAATCTGGGTCCTGGCTAGCGCGCTCCGAAAAGTGATCAGGTGCTCGTCCTTCTTCGGGAAGCCCGAGTTCACCACCACCAGCCCAAAGGCCCTCGCAAACTCCAATAGGGTCGCCCCCTCTTCATTTCTCTCTCCAAAAGCAAAACCACCATGCACATCCCCAAAGCCTCCCGGTAGCGCCTCGATGTGCCCGTTGAAATCCCCTGCTACAACAATCTTCTCTAAACTGGGCACGCCTCTCACCACCTCCTCCAAAGCCTCCCAGAACCGCATCTTCTCCTCCCCCTCCGCTCCCACTTGCGGCGCATAAGCACTACACACGTTCAGGGTAAACCCCCGAATGACCAACTTAATAGTCATCAACCTATCGTTGATCCTCTTCACCTCCACTACCTGACCTCTAAGCTCTTCATCTACTAAGATGCCAACTCGATTCCTACGCCTCTCGCTCCCAGAGTACCACAGCTTGTAACCATCCACATCCCTAGCCTTAGACCCTACCCACTTGGTCTCTTGGACACACGCAAGGTTGATCCTCCTCTTCCTAAGAATCTTCACAAGCTCTACGGACTTACCCTGAAGGGTCCCTATATTCCAAGACCCAACCCTCAGCCTACCGTCGCTATCCACACGCCCCCCACTACCTCCCCCTCGGCCCAACCTTGGCCTCCCGCCCACTTCCGCCCTCTCCCCATCCCCCGCCCCCACCACGGCCCCACGCCCCAACCCCCTCGGACATGACCCTATCCACCCATTACCACCCACAGCCACAACTACCCGACAGTATAGGAAAATATAAAGATGAACCCGGTGACAGTATCAAAGCAGCAGCAAGGAAATACAAAGCTCACACACATTCAAAGTAATATTCCCAAAATAAAATTAAGAAACGACCACAGCAACAGCAACAACAGACAGCAGACAAGGTACAGGGGCTACTACGAGCAAAATACTAAGGATGGAATATGAAATAATGAAATAAAATGCAATAAGGATGGAATATGAAATAATGAAATTAAATGCAATACGAAATAACGAAATAACAAAGGTTAGAAGTCACCGGATTTCGCTTGGAGCTGCGGCTGCTGGAGATGGCGTAGCGGTTGCAGACGGAGTTTCGGCCTGTTGAAGACCGAATTGGCGGCTGGAGACCGGGCGACGGCAGGTTGAAGGCCGAGGTGGGGGGGGGG